>NW_023277002.1:25830-43559 GCF_003668045.3 Cricetulus griseus | reverse complement strand
AGATGGGAAACTCACTGCCAACCTGCTCTGGAGGAAGGCCCGCTCTGGAGTCTGCACCAGGAGGACTCCCCAGAGACGCACATCAACACTGCTCAGCGGACTGGCAGCCAGAGTGAGAGCCAGACACACCTCAAGATGCAGGAGTCCCTCCAGCTGAGGCTACAAGCCCTGTGTGCCCGCATCCAGAACACACAAACCAAGAAGCCTCAAGGCCGCCAAACCAAGACGGTCGCCTTCCAAGCCCAGGTCACAAGGCCAGGGGAGCATGCAGACTCTGGACCCGGAACGGAAGCCTCCACAGAAAATGTGCAGAGCCTCCCAGAAGCCTCTGGTCCTGGCCTTCTGCAGAGGGCTCCCCGCCCGCGCTTGGGCGGCAGCAGCATTGGGAGCAACACGACCAGGGCTAAGAAACCTGCCCCGCTCATGGCCAAGGCCCTTAAGGATTACAAGAAATGGTGGGCTAGGAAGTGAACCCACCCTGACCCACCGACCCAGCAACTGAGGAACCGCGCTTTCTGCCCCTCTCAGTCCTTTGATTACTGGCAACTTTGACAATGACACACTGAATGCCTGCAAAGCAACAAACAACAAGCAAAGCAGGCCTTTCTTTGATCACCAAGAGAGCTGTAACACTTAGACCCTCCATTTTATGTACAAAGGAATTCCTACTCGTCTCTTTGGAAACTTTGACATATACACATACATTTGGGTGTAGGCAGATACTAAGAAAGAGATCTTAGGGATACATAGATGCATTGGTTTACGGAGAGCTGCTACCGGAGGTTACTTAGAGATGGTAGATCCGTAATTTTACTAATACCACAGCAGATCGAAATACAGAAAAATAGGTAAATAGATTTTTAAATACATTAAAGCACCGTTGACACGAAACTATTTGAACATCAATGATATTAACAGTAATATGTATGCCTGTAAGTATGTGAGTGTGTGTGTGTGTGTGTGTGTGTGTGTGTGTGTGTGTGTGTCTGTGAGAGATAGACTAAATAAAATGGAAATCATAGGAGGGGAGTATAAACGATCCAAGATCCCCGACTTTCTACTTCATTTTAGAAACTAAAGAGGAACTTTGGAAACCACATTTAAATCTCAAACCTTGAGAAGCAGTGGACTTAAGGGCAGAGTGTGCAAGCAAGCAAGAGCTGAAAAGAAAATAAGAGGTGTGGGTACTGGTAGACATATATTAATATGGATTTACAGGAAGCAAGTGAGAGTGATTAAGATCGATGGAATCACAGGAAGAAAGGGATTGTGGGTGTGGGTGTGTGTGTGCGTGAGTGTGTGTGTGTGTGTGTGTGTGTGTGTGTGTGTGTGATTGGATCTATAAGAAAGAATGATAAGCAGTGCTGCATTGGCACACACTTTAATCCCAGCCCTTGAGAGGAAAAGGCAAGGAGAGAACTGTGTGCTCCAGGCCACCCTGGTGTCCAGAACCATTTACAAGACAGGCTCTGAATCTTCATAGATATACCCTGTCTCTAACAAACAAATAAATTAATAAGATGAAATAAAGGTTAGAAAAAAGGTGCAAGTCCTCCGGGACATCCACCTGATTAGGGAAAGATTTCTGGCATTGTGGCACCCATCCTTGGATCCAAATGCATGAGAATCCTGGCGATTCAAGGTATCGATTTTCCAGAAATGGAAACCAGAAGACAAGAGCAGAGGTGTGCACATAGTCTTATGAAGACAGAATTTAGATCGTACCAATGAAATGAATGTGTGGGAGATGCACCAAAACCGGGGACGAAAAGGGCATGTGTGGGTGTGGTTGTGTTTGGGTGAGTGTGTGTTTTTTTTGTCAGTGTGTGCATGCACTCACTCACAGAGAGGGGGAGACACAGAGAGAGAGATAGCGAGAGAGAGAGACAGAGACAGAGACAGAGACAGAGACAGAGAATAAGAAGGAGGGATGAAGGAAGCAAGAGACAGGAGCGATCTAAAACAAATTGGATGTAACTGGAGGAAATTCTAGTAATTAAATTCTGAAGGTTCTAACAACAACAACAACAACAAAACCGAAATGCAAATTTTGGCAGGATTATTTGCCTAATCATGTGCACGAGGGAACGCCTAGGTATTACTGGTTTGTGGAACACCCAGGGACGATCTGCAGACCAGGTGATGGAGCAGGGTTTCTCTCACCTGCATGCCCACCCAAGACTAGCTCTCGATTTAGGGATGCTCATTTCAGAAGCCTTGTTTTCCCTGGATTAACTGCACAAAAAGTGATAGGTGAAGGGTTCCCATCCCTTTGTTCTTTTCGCTTTGTGAACAGGTACAATTTATGGCATGCACCCCTAGAATGGACTAGTCCATTTTTCAGCTTCCACTTCCCAGAGGAGAAAGACCGATTAAGAGGGGTCACAGGATTCAGGGCACACCTCTAAAGGAGGCAGTGGTCTGGCAGCCAATCCTGGTATTTGGCCGCAAGAAATCCATGAGGGGGGGAAAAAGGAGGGGGGTAGGCGTGGCCTAGAATCCTGTAGGACCGGAAGGGCGGGCCCAGGAAAAGCAACCCAGGAGATTGATTGGGCATGCAGAGGAGGCGGGGCACCACCACCACCTTTAAGGCAAGGTGAGCATGCAGAGCAGTGCTGAGGCACAGAGAGCCAACTGACAAGCAGGCCAGCTCTGAAGCTCTGTCCTCTGCTCCCAGAGAGCCAGCCACGTTGCCCAGGCAGTGGTATAGCCCAGATAATCCTGCTGCCTGTCGGTTGCCCCTCTTCGGTCCTCGTCTATGGAGATGGAGGCCGAATGCCGCCTTGAAGCCCTGCACAAGCTGCGCGAGCGCCTGTGCACAGAGACAGAGCCCAGGCAGCTTTACAATACCCTAAAGAATCTCTCTTCACTGCCCATGTTGGGCGACATCCTGGAAGAGATTGGCTTCAAGCAGACCATCAAGCTCATGAAGAAACAGCAGCTCCTGGTCCCCTTTGCCAAGGATTTAGCCGCCCGGTGGTCAGAGCAGTCCCAGTTTGGGTCCCAGCCCGATCCGGGGTCCCAGCAGGACTTTGACTTCCCTAGGAGCCCAAAGGCAGAGATTCGCAGCAACTCTCCTGAAGATAAGCCTCAGAAGCCTGCTTTCCGGGGACACAGAGAGAATGGGAGCCAGGTGTTGGAAGTCAGTAGTAGCAGCCCACAGCACAGCATGATTGAGAGCATGGACACAAGCTCCAAGCAAATCACAAATGGCAGCCCAAACGCGGAGCCAGCAGGGAAAAGGACACAAAGAGGGTCCTTCTGGGACAATCAGCTAGACCCAGAGAGCCAGGTGAGGGTAGGCAAGCCCCAAGGAACTGTGGGGCAGCCCTGGCCTCTTGAAGGGATGAAGACCCTCTCCAGCAAGCCAGAGGCTGGGCCAGCTAAGCAGAGCCTGTCTTTAGTGAGGGCAAAGAGCCCAGGACCCTGCATCCAGGAAGACCACCATCTGGGTTCTTTTGAGGCTTGTCTCGACTATGACTGCTCTCCATCTTCTTCTGTGCTGCCTCCCCGCAAGAGGAAGAGGAAAAGCACCTGGAAGGCTGAGGCGCAGAGCCCTGGAGCAAGGTGCCTCGAGACAAGTCTCCAAGCTGCGAGGATCTGAATCTCCTCCTGGTTGCCAGTCCCTTTCCAGAGACCACCTCGAATCTCCAAACCTGCTTTCCCCAGGATGGCCCTGAGGACTCTTCCTTGCAGGATGACCTAGAATCAGCTCCCTGGGCGTGCAGGAAATACTTCAAAACGCCGGTGGTTTCGGGTGGCAGACGTGCCAGACCTCTCCCACAGAATTCGAACCAAGGACGCCTTGCTAAGCAGCACTCTAGGTGGAAAACTCACTGCCAACCTGCTCTGGAGGAAGGCCCGCTCTGGAGTCTGCACCAGGAGGACTCCCCAGGGACGCACATCAACACTGCTCAGCGGACTGGCAGCCAGAGTGAGAGCCAGACACACCTCAAGATGCAGGAGTCCCTCCAGCTGAGGCTACAAGCCCTGTGTGCCCGCATCCAGAACACACAAACCAAGAAGCCTCAAGGCCGCCAAACCAAGACGGTCGCCTTCCAAGCCCAGGTCACAAGGCCAGGGGAGCATGCAGACTCTGGACCCGGAACGGAAGCCTCCACAGAAAATGTGCAGAGCCTCCCAGAAGCCTCTGGTCCTGGCCTTCTGCAGAGGGCTCCCCGCCCGCGCTTGGGAGGCAGCAGCATTGGGAGCAACACGACCAGGGCTAAGAAACCTGCCCCGCTCATGGCCAAGGCCCTTAAGGATTAACTGCCACGGACGGCCTCTCGTGGAGACCACCGACCGAGGGGAACAAGGGAGAAGGCTCAAGGAGAAATCAGGAATCGGCGAGGAAATGACAGACAGACACACTCAATGTAGTTGAATATGCTGCTGCAATTTTACTTCATCTCAAGCAATGCTTATATACTGTTACAATCAGGGAACTTGGCAAGGGGGATCAGGGAACTTGGCAAGGGGGCTACATCACCAGATCATACAACAGAAAGAAAAAGAACAGCAAAATTGTTTATAGATGATCTATTCTCAGCTTCAGATTGTGGTCATTGCCCAAGGACATGATCTAAGAGTTCTCCAAAATCTGTCTCATACCACCAACCACGTCTCTTACCCATTTCCTGATTTTCTGGCCCTAGATATCTTTAGACCTCAGAGTCTAAGTCTTCTGTAAAATAAGCCTCATAAAGTTCTTCTACATCATGAAGTCTATCAAACCCTTTCTATAAAGTCACTCAGTATTTTAATGTTGGCTTCATGCTCTCTAATACTTCTTTTCTCTCTTCTTTATCCCATCTACACCAGGGCTTTCTTGATCTAGCTAATCTTTTTAAGAAAGGCAAGTCTTTCTAAAGTTGTCTTTTTCCCTCATGATTCACCCATCTATTCCCTAAACTGGCCACTTCAGCAAAGGCTTTGATAAACGGTGGGACAGAGTTTAGCATGTCCTCAGATGTTCCTTTAACATCAGTGTAGTTTGCTGGCAAGACACAAGAAATACACAGAACAAAAGACAAGGAAGAAGAGGCTGCAGTGGCACCAATGACAGCTGCTTCGAGTTGACTCATCGGGCATCATGATCACCAGGGAACCGCCTGGGGCTCATCTCCGGGGAGCACTGACCCCAACCCAGCGGCCTTAACCCGCCTTAGTGGCATCTTCTGCTACACAGGCGTGACCGCCGTGGGCGTAGCAGTTCCCCGTTTTTTATTTTTAAATTGCAACTCAAAGACTTCTTGCTGTATTTCGGCCACAGAGCTGAAAAGACATTTCAAGAGACATGGAAATAAGAATACAACCAAAAGGACCAGCAGCAAAACTACGCCAATGAAAGCAAAATACTGCATCCAATCCAATGGATTGAGAGCTTTTATTCCTTGTTGTATTTCTGTGGCCAAATCCTGTAGTCCTCCAAGCTGCAAATGTGCCTGACTCATAGCAGAAATATCTCTCTGTAGGGTTCCTAAATCATGTGTAATATCTCTATCTAGCCAGACTCCTTGTAAATGAGCTTTCACCTTATCCCATGACTGAGACTGATTATAAGGTAGAGGTGTCACGCAGATTGATCTAAATCCACTATGACAACGCGTGGAGAGGGTGGTCTTTAAATTTGAGATATCCTGTCCAAGGGCAAGGACAACCTCTTCTAATACATTTATTTTTGCTTCTAGCTTAGTATCAATAGCTGCTTGCTCCATCAAAGCAGAAGTTATATTTTGATTTAATGTATTCACATAATGAGCTGTATGAATTTCCTGTACTAAAGACGTGGTAGCCACAGCAAAAGTAGTGAGTATCGAAATTAATGCTGTGATACCCAAGATAAATACAGTCACAAACCTCCGTGGTCGAACCAAGTCCTTCAAAGTATCTAGCACCTGTAGTGCTGAGTTATCATACCAAGGATCATCTTTTAGATCCACTGGCAGCATAACAAACGGAGGCCTGCGTACAATAAGCATGGTACCCAAATTCTTAGATTCTGCTGAAGTAATACAATTTGTCAATTTACAAGAATGACAAGTAAGTTGATATGAATTTCTAATCAAAGAAATATTAACAAAAGCAGATTAAGCTAACTACAGAGCATTAGGATAAGAAACACAAGCACGCAACCCAATGGCATCCGGCAGAGTATGATTAGGTCGTTTTTTCCAAAAACATGTTAGCGGCAGCAACAAGTCTAAACAAATCTGTATGTTTTTTGGTTGCATTTCCTTCAACTGCAAACCATGTAGGCTCCACAAGCCCAGGAGAGAACCATCGCCTAAGAGGCTCACCTTCTCCTACATACTCATAATCATGAAACTTTTCCTTATGGGATTTTAAGTAACTCTCATAAACATTATTCTGTCCATTAGAATTAGAATAATCCCATATTTGCAGCTCAGAATTCTTAGGTTGATACCATGTGGCTGCATTAGGAAACCCACAGGTTAACCAAGCAGGAAATTTAGTCAAAGAGGAGTCCCAGAATTGATCCTTATCATGATATTTTAGGATACAAGGATCTATTGGTATCTCAGAAACTTTAATAAAATTCTCTTTATACAAGGGATCTCCAAGAGTCTGGAATTGTGTTTCCCAGACCCAGCGCTTACCAGCACTCTCCTTGTCAGGACCATCAGTTAAGAAAGTACGATACCCTGTGCTCAGGCAGCCTTCCGGCACTTTCCCTTGCAGTGTGATACAAATTGGCAGCAAGTCTGCTCTGCCCTCAAAGGTTATTAAAGAGGACGAGCTGGCTCTCGCGTCAGAGTCCCGAGCACCACCCATCCTGACAGTATCATTGGTTAGAACTCTAATGGGCTCCTGATCCAGCCAACCCACAGGCTGTAAGATCGGAGGATTGGGGATGTAAGCCCAATAGGCCACACCCTCTAAGCTGGGGGGAGTAGAAATTAAAGCCAAAATGGCAAGAAAGTTCATGCTAGCTGTTAGGGGTTTTCCTTGCTGTTTCAGCAAGGTTTTTGCTTCTTTCATCAGGTGCTTGATCTTCATCCAAGTGATTCTTCTTGTCTGCGAAGACGGTAGTTTCATTTTCTTTTTTTGAGTCACCAGCTGCTTCTGCTGCTTTTGCCACTTCCTCTTTCTGCGCCGCTTGTCCCTCTGCGGGCCGGACGAGCCTATCTGGAATCCAGATGGGGGAGTCGCATCCTGTGGAAATACACAAGCATACCCTCGTCCCGATGTTATTAGGATGTCCGGTCCTTTCCAAAGACCAGAAAGAAGATCTTTCCACATAAATTTTGGAAGGGCGGAATTAAATTCATGTGCCCAATGTACCATAGCAGGTGTGACATTCTTCTCATTTGTGTTTAAATGATTTAAAACAAATAAGGTGTGAGACAAAATATGATGAGGAGTAAAATATTTATTGGCCTTTTGTAAGCGTTCAATTTGCGTTTTCAAGACCTGATGAGTTCTCTCTATAATAGCCTGCCCTTGTGGATTATAAGGGATTCCTGTAGTGTGGACTATATGCCACTGAGCACAAAATGATTCAAAAGACTTGGAGGTATATGCCGGACCATTGTCTGTCTTAATTTGAGACGGCATACCCATCACTTGAAAACAATGAGTTAGATGTTGTATCACATCCTTTACAGCTTCTCCTGTCCGAGCAGTGGCTGTTACTAGATGAGAAAAGGTATCTACAGTTACATGAACATAACACAGTCGCCCAAATGAGGGGACATGCGTCACATCCATTTGCCATAACACATTTGGTTTTAAGCCTCTAGGGTTGACCCCCATTTTTAAAGTGCAGTGAGCAGGTGGGCATTGGGCACACTGCTTTACTATCTGTCTTGCTTGCTCCCTGGTTATTTGGAACATTCTTTTTAGGGCTAATGCATTTTGATGATGAACAGCATGACTTTCTTGGGCTTCTTGCACATTAAATGCTCCTTCTTGAGTATAAAAATCTGCCATGGCATTACCATGTGCCAAAGGCCCAGGCAGATTACTATGCCCTCTTATGTGCCCTACATAGAACTTCTGAGTTCTTTGCCAAATGCATTGCTGCAATTCTTGTAAAAGAGGTAAAATAGGGGATTTTCCTGATAAAAGAGCAGTCTCCAAAGCTGGAAACAAAGTTACTACATACTTTGAATCTGAATATAGATTAAAAGGTTGAGGAAAATTTTTAAAGGCCAAAATCACTGCTCTAATTTCTGCTTGCTGAGCAGAAGTCTTACTTCCTGAATCTACATAAATTCTGCCCTCATGTGTGAAAACCGCAGCCCTTCCTGAGGAAGAACTGTCTGTGAAAACACACAAAGCCTGATCAAGGGGGCTTTGAGAAGTCCAAATGGGGAAAATAAATTCCACATGCCTTGTAAATTCTATTATTGGATGTCTGGGGTAATGATACAATATTTGACCTGTAAAGCCTTGCAATGCTAGGACCCAATCCTCATTATTTTGCAATAAATTATCAATTTGTGCTTTATTATAGGGGGTAATAAGTATTTTGAACTCTTGCCCGGTGTAAAAAACGGGGAACTGAATTTTTCTCTTACATTTTTTAAAGCCTGATCAACAAATTTCTGACATAATGTAGGACTATTTTTCATACCCTGTGGGAGAGTCACCCACTGATAACGTCTAAAAGGCTGTTTAAAATTTACTGAGGGTACACTGAAGGCAAAATGTTCACTATCCTCAGGATGTAAGTGGATAGTAAAGAAGCAGTCTTGCAAATCTATTACTATTATTTCCCATCCTTGGGGGACTGCCACTGGGGATGGCAACCCTGGTTGAAGAGCTCCCATGTCTTTCATTACTGCATTTACTGCCCTTAAGTCTTGCAATAACCTCCATTTTCCAGATTTTTTCTTAATCACAAATACTGGGGTATTCCATGGACTATTAGACTCTACTATATGTCCCTTTTCCAATTGTTCTTGTACTAGTTGTTCCAGAGCCTGTATCTTTTCTTCTGTTAGGGGCCACTGACTCACCCATATAGGCTCCTGAGTAAGCCACTCAATTTTGTCAGCATATAGCCCTTCAGCAGTGGCCCCTATGAAAAATTTTGATGGCTCAGCTGATCTGAGGTCACCAATTTTACATTCATAGAGTATAAGATGTCTCTTCCCCACAATGTAAATGGGAGAGAGGGAAGTACATAAGGTTGTATGAGTCCCTCTTTTCCATCACAATTCCATTTCAAATGTGCAGAACTTTGCATCACTCCTGAGGCTGATCCCAATCCCATCAAGGAGGATCCTGTTTTATGTACTGGCCAACTTGTAGGCCAGTCAGAGGCAGAAATGCATGTCCTGTCTGCCCCTGTGTCGAGTAAGCCCTTAAATCCTTTTCCATTTAATTTTATAATTTTAAAAGGACGGTTTCCTAGGTCCTGGACCCAGAGAACTCCATCAGTGGATCCAAATTGGCCCTGACCTCTCTTTGTTTTTATGACTTGATTAGGTAATTTTATATAGGGCAACAGTAATAACTGTGCTATTCTTTGTCCTTTATGTATTTGCATAGTCTCTGATAAAGGCCTAACCATTATTTTTATATCACTCTCAGTATCTGCATCTAATACACCAGGAAGTACTTCAAAATTCCTCTGATAATTAGAACTCCTTCCTATAATTAATCCCACTGTTTGTGGCAACAGTGTCCCTTTAACCTTTGTTGGAACCAAGGATATTCCATCCCATTTTGACAGAATCATATCCTTTGCACTAGCCAGGTCTAGACCTGCACTTCCTGGCGTTGCTCTAGGCAATTCATGAATAGTAAATTCTGGAGCTTCAGGATTTAACCTTAGCCCAGGTGAGGTTTTCTCCTCTCCCTTGGGTGCGGGGTTAGGAGAACACCCCTGACCTAGTTTTTTGACTCCTCAGGTTCCTCTTTATCATCTCTATTTAGAGAAGAACCATTCTTATGAAACTTTGATTTGC
Source organism: Cricetulus griseus (assembly GCF_003668045.3). NCBI lineage: Eukaryota > Metazoa > Chordata > Mammalia > Rodentia > Cricetidae > Cricetulus > Cricetulus griseus. The sequence goes on along the minus strand of NW_023277002.1, from coordinate 33,621 downwards.
ACTCATTCTTCCAGTGCTTCCCCTTTTTACACCGGGGACACAGACCGGGAGTTCCCCGAGGCACTGAGCCTCGCGGCTTCCTGCAGTCTTTCTGCAGGTGCCCTGATTGACCACAGTTATAACAGGTCGGGGAGGATGAATCACGTCCTCCTCCGCCGCCTCCATAAGTCTTCTTTACATAGGCGCTGAATTTCTGACCTTTCATGGCTGCAGCGTAGGCCATACCCTGAACTACCGCTGGTGAGGCATCCATACATGCTTTTATGTAGTCCTGAATAGATCCTGTCTTCCTAATGGGGCGTATTAAATCTTGACATAGAGCATTGGCATTTTCCCAGGCAAGCTGCTTGAGAAGAATGTCTGTCCCTTCAGATGGGGGGAGCATCCTTCCTACAGCCTCCTCCAAACGGGAAATGAATTCCTGATAGGCTTCTTCTGTGCCCTGTCTAATACTAGCCAATGCTCCTCCCTTGGTTCCTGGAGGAGGCAGCTTTCGCCAAGCTTGGACAGCATTCTGAGTTATTGCTTCCAGCACTTCTCTAGGAATGCTGGTTTGTGCTTGTAGCGTGGCATACCTCTCAGTCCCCATAAGCATAGACATTGTGGGTTTAGCCCCTCTCTTTTTGAGGGACTGCACTATGGTGTCCTTACACCGGTCCTCATAGTCAGTTCTCCAAAGGTTATAGTCCCCAGGAGACAGGGTTGCTTTGGCTGTCTGCATCCAATCATATGGAGTCAGCCAAAGGCTAGCCACCATATCCAAAACCTGCAGAGTGTAGGGGGCTGAAGCTCCCACAGTCTTAACTGCACTCTGTAATTCCTTTAGTGTCTTTAGTGGCAAAGGCTCCCATATAGGGCCTTCATCCTCTCCTAAGGATTCTGTGACTGGAAAGGTAGAAAAGGTAGTATCTCCCAAGCGTCGAGCCTCGGCCATTGCTCCTCTAAAACCCATCGGAGGAAGAGGAGGCCGATTCTTTCGCTGTGGGGGATTCTTACTAGCCCTTAGGGGCCTACGATTGTCTGAATGATCTCGGAAATCATCCTCAAAATCTTGTTCTACCATCTGATCATCCAGTCCCCAATCATCATCATCCTTTAATCCAAGACCTTCAAAGTCTGGTTTAGCATAGGTAATAGTCACAGGAGGAGCTGAAGGGGCAGAGGATTTAAGTGGAACCTTTTCCTCTGGCGCCCCTTCCTCCGGGCCCATTTCATCATAAATAGGCGATCCTTCATCTGATGCTGTTTCCCTCATAAGCCCCTCAAAGGGGGTGGTTTCAGATAAAATTTCTCGAACCTGATACCACAATTGAAATGCTTGAGGGGGAAGGGTTTTTTCACCATTCTTCTGAACATGCCGACGCATTTCTTTACCTACTTTTATCCACTCTTCTAGTGACATAGTTCCTTCCTCCATGAACCAAGGGCTAACTTCTTTTATGAATAACATAAATTGCCCCAATGCCTTAGATGAGACCATAAACCCTGATTTATGTAACATTCTCTGTAACATAGTTACCAGCATCCTCTCATTCTTAGTCATAGATTGCCCCATGTTTTCCTGTGATTACTTACACTTAACCAGTGATCCTTTACTGGCGGGACTGCAGTTCCCTGGTAAGAGCCGTACCTGATTTCTGAGGAGAAAGAAAAGAAAGATTACCTGTCCTTCAAGTCCCTGTTCTGGGCGCCACCTGCCACGGACCGCCTCTCGTGGAGACCACCGACCGAGGGGAACAAGGGAGAAGGCTCAAGGAGAAATCAGGAATCGGCGAGGAAATGACAGACAGACACACTCAATGTAGTTGAATATGCTGCTGCAATTTTACTTCATCTCAAGCAATGCTTATATACTGTTACAATCAGGGAACTTGGCAAGGGGGATCAGGGAACTTGGCAAGGGGGCTACATCACCAGATCATACAACAGAAAGAAAAAGAACAGCAAAATTGTTTATAGATGATCTATTCTCAGCTTCAGATTGTGGTCATTGCCCAAAGACATGATCTAAGAGTTCTCCAAAATCTGTCTCATACCACCAACCACGTCTCTTACCCATTTCCTGATTTTCTGGCCCTAGATATCTTTAGACCTCAGAGTCTAAGTCTTCTGTAAAATAAGCCTCATAAAGTTCTTCTACATCATGAAGTCTATCAAATCCTTTCTATAAAGTCACTCAGTATTTTAATGTTGGCTTCATGCTTTCTAATACTTCTTTTCTCTCTTTTTTATCCCATCTACACCAGGGCTTTCTAGATCTAGCTATTCTTTTTAAGAAAGGCAAGTCTTTCTAAAGTTGTCTTTTTCCCTCATGATTCACCCATCTTATTCCCTAAACTGGCCACTTCAGCAAAGGCTTTGATAAACGGTGGGACAGAGTTTAGCATGTCCTCAGATGTTCCTTTAACATCAGTGTAGTTTGCTGGCAAGACACAAGAAATACACAGAACAAAAGACAAGGAAGAAGAGGCTGCAGTGGCACCAATGACAGCTGCTTCGAGTTGACTCATCGGGCATCATGATCACCAGGGAACCGCCTGGGGCTCATCTCCGGGGAGCACAGACCCCAACCCAGCGGCCTTAACCCGCCTTAGTGGCATCTTCTGCTACACAGGCGTGACCGCCGTGGGCGTAGCAGATTACAAGAAATGGTGGGCTAGGAAGTGAACCCACCCTGACCCACCGACCCAGCAACTGAGGAACCGCGCTTTCTGCCCCTCTCAGTCCTTTGATTACTGGCAACTTTGACAATGACACATGAATGCCTGCAAAGCAACAAACAACAAGCAAAGCAGGCCTTTCTTTGATCACCAAGAGAGCTGTAACACTTAGACCCTCCATTTTATGTACAAAGGAATTCCTACTCGTCTCTTTGGAAACTTTGACATATACACATACATTTGGGTGTAGGCAGATACTAAGAAAGAGATCTTAGGGATACATAGATGCATTGGTTTACGGAGAGCTGCTACCGGAGGTTACTTAGAGATGGTAGATCCGTAATTTTACTAATACCACAGCAGATCGAAATACAGAAAAATAGGTAAATAGATTTTTAAATACATTAAAGCACCGTTGACACGAAACTATTTGAACATCAAGGATATTAACAGTAATATGTATGCCTGTAAGTGTGTGTGTGTGTGTGTGTGTGTGTGTGTGTGTGTGTGTGTGTCTGTGAGAGAGAGACTAAATAAAATGGAAATCATAGGAGGGGAGTATAAAGGATCCAAGATATCCCAGACTTTCTATTTCATTTTAGAAAGTAAAGAGGAACTTTGGAAACCACATTTAAATCTCAAACCTTGAGAAGCAGTGCATTTAAGGGCAGAGTGTGCAAGCAAGCAAGAGCTGAAAAGAAAATAAGAGGTGTGGGTACTGGTAGACATATATTAATATGGATTTACAGGAAGCAAGTGAGAGTGATTAAGATCTATGGAATCACAGGAAGAAAGGGATTGTGTGTGTGTGTGTGTGTGTGTGTGTGTGTGTGTGTGTGTGTGTGTGTGTGATTGACCTATAAGAAAGAATGATAAGCAGTGCTGCATTGGCACACACTTTAATCCCAGCCCTTGAGAGGAAAAGGCAAGGAGAGAACTGTGTGCTCCAGGCCACCCTGGTCTCCAGAACCATTTACAAGACAGGCTCTGAATCTTCATAGATATACCCTGTCTCTAACAAACAAATAAATTAATAAGATGAAATAAAGGTTAGAAAAAAGGTGCAAGTCCTCCGGGACATCCACCTAATTAGGGAAAGATTTCTGGCATTGTGGCACCCATCCTTGGATCCAAATGCATGAGAATCCTGGCGATTCAAGGTATCGATTTTCCAGAAATGGAAACCAGAAGACAAGAGCAGAGGTGTGCACATAGTCTTATGAAGACAGAATTTAGATTGTACCAATGAAATGAATGTGTGGGAGATGCACCAAAACCGGGGACGAAAAGGGCATGTGTGGGTGTGGTTGTGTTTGGGTGAGTGTGTGTTCTTTTTGTCAGTGTGTGCATGCACTCACTCACAGAGAGGGGGAGACACAGAGAGAGAGATAGCGAGAGAGAGAGACAGAGACAGAGACAGAGCCAGAGCGAGAGAATAAGAAGGAGGGATGAAGAAAGCAAGAGACAGGAGCGATCAAAAACAAATTGGATGTAACTGTAGGAAATTCTACTAATTAAATTCTTAAGGTTCTAACAACAACAACAACAACAAAACCGAAATGCAAATTTTGGCAGGATTATTTGCCTAATCTTGTGCACGAGGGAACGCCTAGGTATTACTGGTTTGTGGAACACCCAGGGACGATCTGCAGACAAGGTGATGGAGCAGGGTTTCTTTCACCTGCATGCCCACCCAAGACTAGCTCTCGATTTAGGGATGCTCATTTCAGAAGCCTTGTTTTCCCTGGATTAACTGCACAAAAAGTGATAGGTGAAGGGTTCCCATCCCTTTGTTCTTTTCGCTTTGTGAACAGGTACAATTTATGGCATGCACCCCTAGAATGGAGTAGTCCATTTTTCAGCTTCCACTTCCCAGAGGAGAAAGACCGATTAAGAGGGGTCACAGGATTCAGGGCACACCTCTAAGGGAGGCAGTGGTCTGGCAGCCAATCCTGGTATTTGGCCGCAAGAAATCCATGAGGGGGGGAGAAATGAGGGGGATAGGCGTGGCCTAGAATCCTGTAGGACCGGAAGGGCGGGCCCAGGAAAAGCAACCCAGGAGATTGATTGGGCATGCAGAGGAGGCGGGGCACCACCACCACCTTTAAGGCAAGGTGAGCATGCAGAGCAGTGCTGAGGCACAGAGAGCCAACTGACAAGCAGGCCAGCTCTGAAGCTCTGTCCTCTGCTCCCAGAGAGCCAGCCACGTTGCCCAGGCAGTGGTATAGCCCAGATAATCCTGCTGCCTTTCGGTTGCCCCTCTTCGGTCCTCGTCTATGGAGATGGAGGCCGAATGCCGCCTTGAAGCCCTGCACAAGCTGCGCGAGCGCCTGTGCACAGAGACAGAGCCCAGGCAGCTTTACAAAACCCTAAAGAAACTCTCTTCCCTGCCCATGTTGGGCGACATCCTGGAAGAGATTGGCTTCAAGCAGACCATCAAGCTCATGAAGAAACAGCAGCTCCTGGTCCCCTTTGCCAAGGATTTAGCCGCCCGGTGGTCAGAGCAGTCCCAGTTTGGGTCCCAGCAGGACTTTGACTTCCCTAGGAGCCCAAAGGCAGAGATTCGCAGCAACTCTCCTGAAGATAAGCCTCAGAAGCCTGCTTTCCGGGGACACAGAGAGAATGGGAGCCAGGTGTTGGAAGTCAGTAGTAGCAGCCCACAGCACAGCATGATTGAGAGCATGGACACAAGCTCCAAGCAAATCACAAATGGCAGCCCAAACGCGGAGCCAGCAGGGAAAAGGACACAAAGAGGGTCCTTCTGGGACAATCAGCTAGACACAGAGAGCCAGGTGAGGGTAGGCAAGCCCCAAGGAACTGTGGGGCAGCCCTGGCCTCTTGAAGGGATGAAGACCCTCTCCAGCAAGCCAGAGGCTGGGCCAGCTAAGCAGAGCCTGTCTTTAGTGAGGGCAAAGAGCCCAGGACCCTGCATCCAGGAAGACCACCATCTGGGTTCTTTTGAGGCTTGTCTCGACTATGACTGCTCTCCATCTTCTTCTGTGCTGCCTCCCCGCAAGAGGAAGAGGAAAAGCACCTGGAAGGCTGAGGCGCAGAGCCCTGGAGCAAAGGTGCCTCGAGACAAGTCTCCAAGCTGCGAGGATCTGAATCTCCTCCTGGTTGCCAGTCCCTTTCCAGAGACCACCTCGAATCTCCAAACCTGCTTTCCCCAGGATGGCCCTGAGGACTCTTCCTTGCAGGATGACCTAGAATCAGCTCCCTGGGCGTGCAGGAAATACTTCAAAACGCCGGTGGTTTCAGGTGGCAGACGTGCCAGACCTCTCCCACAGAATTCGAACCAAGGACGCCTTGCTAAGCAGCACTCTAGGTGGGAAACTCACTGCCAACCTGCTCTGGAGGAAGGCCCGCTCTGGAGTCTGCACCAGGAGGACTCCCCAGGGACGCACATCAACACTGCTCAGCGGACTGGCAGCCAGAGTGAGAGCCAGACACACCTCAAGATGCAGGAGTCCCTCCAGTTGAGGCTACAAGGCCTGTGTGCCCGCATCAAGAACACACAAACCAAGAAGCCTCAAGGCCGCCAAACCAAGACGGTCGCCTTCCAAGCCCAGGTCACAAGGCCAGGGGAGCATGCAGACTCTGGACCCGGAACGGAAGCCTCCACAGAAAATGTGCAGAGCCTCCCAGAAGCCTCTGGTCCTGGCCTTCTGCAGAGGGCTCCCCGCCTGCGATTGGGTGGCAGCAGCATTGGGAGCAACACGACCAGGGCTAAGAAACCTGCCCCGCTCATGGCCAAGGCCCTTAAGGGTTACAAGAAATGGTGGGCTAGGAAGTGAACCCACCCTGACCCACCGACCCAGCAACTGAGGAACCGTGCTTTCTGCCCCTCTCAGTCCTTTGATTACTGGCAACTTTGACAATGACACACTGAATGCCTGCAAAGCAACAAACAACAAGCAAAGCAGGCCTTTCTTTGATCACCAAGAGAGCTGTAACACTTAGACCCTCCATTTTATGTACAAAGGAATTCCTACTCGTCTCTTTGGAAACTTTGACATATACACATACATTTGGGTGTAGGCAGATACTAAGAAAGAGATCTTAGGGATACATAGATGCATTGGATTACGGAGAGCTGCTACCGGAAGTTACTTAGAGATGGTAGATCCTTAAATTTACTAATACCACAGCAGATCGAAATACAGAAAAATAGGTAAATAGATTTTTAAATACATTAAAGCACCGTTGACACGAAACTATCTGAACATCAAGGATATTAACAGTAATATGTATGCCTGTAATGTGTGTGTGTGTGTGTGTGTGTCTGTGAGAGAGAGACTAAATAAAATGGAAATCATAGGAGGGGAGTATAAACGATCCAAGATCCCCGACTTTCTACTTCATTTTAGAAACTAAAGAGGAACTTTGGAAACCACATTTAAATCTCAAACCTTGAGAAGCAGTGGATTTAAGGGCAGAGTGTGCAAGCAAGCAAGAGCTGAAAAGAAAATAAGAGGTGTGGGTACTGGTAGACATATATTAATATGGATTTACAGGAAACAAGTGAGAGTGAGTAAGATCTATGGAATCACAGGAAGAAAGGGATTGTGGTGTGTGTGTGTGTGTGTGCGTGTGTGTGTGTGTGTGTGTGTGTGTGTGTGTGTGTGTGTGTGTGATTGGATCTATAAGAAAGAATGATAAGCAGTGCTGCATTGGCACACACTTTAATCCCAGCCCTTGAGAGGAAAAGGCAAGGAGAGAACTGTGTGCTCCAGGCCACCCTGGTCTCCAGAACCATTTACAAGACAGGCTCTGAATCTTCATAGATATACCCTGTCTCTAACAAACAAATAAATTAATAAGATGAAATAAAGGTTAGAAAACAGGTGCAAGTCCTCCGGACATCCACCTGATTAAGGAAAGATTTCTGGCATTGTGGCACCCATCCTTGGATCCAAATGCATGAGAATCCTGGCGATTCAAGGTATCGATTTTCCAGAAATGGAAACCAGAAGACAAGAGCAGAGGTGTGCACATAGTCTTATGAAGACAGAATTTAGATCGTACCAATGAAATGAATGTGTGGGAGATGCACCAAAACCAGTGACGAAAAGGGCATGTGTGGGTGTGGTTGTGTTTGTGTGAGTGTGTGTTTTTTTTGTCAGTGTGTGCA
>NW_023277002.1:0-25330 GCF_003668045.3 Cricetulus griseus | reverse complement strand
TAAATTGTACCTGTTCACAAAGCGAAAAGAACAAAGGGATGGGAATCCTTCACCTATCACTTTTTGTGCAGTTAATCCAGGGGAAACAAGGCTTCTGAAATAAGCATCCCTAAGTCGAGAGCTAGTCTTGGGTGGGCATGCAGGTGATAGAAACCCTGTTCGAACACCTGGTCTGCAGATTGTCCCTGGGTGTTCCACAAACCAGTAATACCTAGGTGTTCCCTCGTGCACATGATTACGCAAATAATCCGGCCAAAATTTGCATGTCGGTTTTGTTGTTGTTGTTGTTGTTGTTAGAACCTTCAGAATTTAATTACTAGAATTTCCACCAGTTACATCCAATTTGTTTTTGATCGCTCCTGTCTCTTGCTTCCTTCATCCCTCCTTCTTATTCTCTGGCTCTGGCTCTGTCACTCTCTCTCTCTCTCTCTCTCTCTCTCTCTCTCTCTGCTCTGTCTCTCTCTCTCTCTCTCTCTCTCGTAGTGTCCCGCCACTCCCTGTAGAGCTGAGTGTCCATGCAACCACACTGACAAAAAACACACACACACACAACACAACCACACCCACACATGCCCTTTTTCGGTCCCGGTTTTGGTGCATCTCCCACACATTCATTTCATTGGTACGATCTAAATTCTGTCTTCATAAGACTATGTGCACACCTCTGCTCTTGTCTTCTGGGTTCCATTTCTGGAAAATCGATACCTTGAATCGCCAGGATTCTCATGCATTTGGATCCAAGGATGGATGCCACAATGCCAGAAATCTTTCCCTAATTAGGTGGATGTCCCGGAGGACTCACACCTTTTTTGTAACCTTTATTTCATCTTATTAATTTATTTGTTTGTTAGAGACAGGGTATATCTATGAAGATTCAGAGCCTGTCTTGTAAATGGTTCTGGAGACCAGGGTGGCCTGGAGCACACAGTTCTCTCCTTGCCTTTTCCTCTCAAGGGCTGGGATTAAAGTGTGTGCCAATGCAGCACTGCTTATCATTCTTTCTTATAGGTCCAATCACACACACACACACACACACACACACACACACACACACACACACACACAATCCCATTCTTCCTGTGATTCCATAGATCTTACTCACTCTCACTTGCTTCCTGTAAATCCATATTAATATATGTCTACCAGTACCCACACCTCTTATTTTCTTTTCAGCTTTTGCTTGCTTGCACACTCTGCCCTTAAATCCACTGCTTCTCAAGTTTTGAGATTTAAATGTGGTTTCCAAAGTTCCTCTTTAGTTTCTAAAATGAATTAGAGAGTCGGGAATATCTTGGATCGTTTATACTCCCCTCCTATGATTTCCATTTTATTTCGTCTCTCTCTCACAGACACACACACACACACACACACACACACACACACACACACACACACACACATTTACAGGCATACGTATTACTGTTAATATCCTTGATGTTCAAATAGTTTTGTGTCAACGGTGCTTTAATGAATTTAAATATCGATTTACCTATTTATCTGTATGTTAATCTGCTGTGTTATTTGTCCAATTAGGGATCTACCATCTCTAAGTAACCTCCGGTAGCAGCTCTGCATAAACCAATGCATCTATGCATCTCTAAGATCTCTTTCTTAGTATCTGCCTACACCCAAATGTATGTGTATATGTCAAAGTTTCCAAAGAGACGAGTAGGAATTCCTTTGAACATAAAATGTAGGGTCTAAGTGTTACAGCTCTCTTGGTGATCAATGAAAGGCCTGCTTTGCTTGTTGTTTGTTGCTTTCCAGGCATTCAGTGTGTCATTGTCAAAGTTGCCAGTATTCCCAGGAGTGAGGGGGGCAGAAAGCGTGGTTCCTCAGTTGCTGGGTCGGTGGGTCAGGGTGGCTTCACTTCCTAGCCCACCATTTCTTGTAATCCTTAAGGGCCTTGGCCATGAGCTGGGCAGGTTTATTAGCCCTGGTCGTGTTGCTCCCAATGCTGCTGCCGCCCAAGCGCGGGCGGGGAGCCCTCTGCAGAAGGCCAGGACCTGAGGCTTCTGGGAGGCTCTGCACATTTTGTGTGGATGCTTCCGGTCCGGGTCCAGAGTCTGCATGCTCCCCTGGCCTTGTGACCTGGGCTTGGAAGGCGACAGTCTTGGTTTGGCGGCCTTGAGGCTTCTTGGTTTGTGTGTTCTGGATGTGGGCACACAGGACTTGTAGGCTCAGCTGCAGGGAATCCTGCATCTTGAGGTGTGTCTGGCTCTCACTCTGGCTGCAAGTCCGCTGAGCAGTGTTGATGTGCGTCCCTGGGGAGTCCTCCTGGTGCAGACTCAATAGAGGGCCTTCCTCCAGAGCAGGTTGGCAGTAAGTTTCCCACCTAGAGTGCTGTTAGCAAGGCGTCCTTGGTTCGATTTCTGTGGGAGATGTCTGGCACGTCGGCCACCCGAAACCACCGGCGTTTTGAAGTATTTCCTGCACGCCCAGGGAGCTGCTTCTAGGTCATCCTGCAAGGAAGAGTCCTCAGGGCCATCCTGGGGAAAGCAGGTTTGGAGATTCGAGGTGGTCTCTGGAAAGGGACTGCAACCAGGAGGAGATTCAGATCCTCGCAGCTTGGAGACTTGTCTCGAGGCACCTTTGCTCCAGGGCTCTGCGCTTCAGCCTTCCAGGTGCTTTTCCTCTCCCTTTTGCTGGGAGGCAGCACAGAAGAAGATGGAGAGCAGTCATAGTCGAGACAAGCCTCAAAAGAACCCGGATGGTGGTCTTCCTGGATGCAGGCTCCTGGACTCTTTGCCCTCACTAAAGACAGGCTCTGCTTAGCTGGCCCAGCCTCTGGCTTGCTGGAGAGGGTCTTCATCCCTTCAAGAGGCCAGGGCTGCCCCACAGTTCCTTGGGGCTGGCCTACACTCACCTGGCTCTCTGTGTCTAGCTGATTGTCCCAGAAGGACCCTCTTTGTGTCCTTTTCCCTGCTGGCTCCGCCTTTGGGCTGCCATTTGTGATTTGCTTGGAGCTTGTGTCCATGCTGTCAGTCATGCTGTGCTCTGGGCTGCTACTACTGACTTCCAACACCTGGCTCCTATTCTCTCTGTGTCCCCGGAAAGCAGGCTTCTGAGGCTTATCTTCAGGAGAGTTGCTGCGAATCTCTGCCTATGGGCTCCTAGGGAAGTCAAAGTCCTGCTGGGACCCCGGATCGGGCTGGGACCCAAACTGGGACTGCTCTGACCACCGGGCGGCTAAATCCTTGGCAAAGGGGACCAGGAGCTGCTGTTTCTTCATGAGCTTGATGGTCTGCTTGAAGCCAATCTCTTCCAGGATGTCGCCCAACATGGGCTGGGAAGAGAGTTTCTTTAGGGTTTTGTAAAGCTGCCTGGGCTCTGTCTCTGTGCACAGGCGCTCGCGCAGCTTGTGCAGGGCTTCAAGGCGGCATTCGGCCTCCATCTCCATAAACGAGGACCCGAAGAGGGGCAACCGAAAGGCAGCAGGATTGTCTGGGCTATACCACTGCCTGGGCAACGTGGCTGGCTCTCTGGGAGCAGAGGACAGAGCTTCAGAGCTGGCCTGCTTGTCAGTTGGCTCTCTGTGCCTCAGCACTGCTCTGCATGCTCACCTTGCCTTAAAGGTGGTGGTGGTGCCTTGCCTCCTCTGCATGCCCAATCAATCTCCTGGGTTGCTTTTCCTGGGCCCGCCCTTCCGGTCCTACAGGATTCTAGGCCACGCCTATCCCCCTTCTTTCTCCCCCCCTCAAGGATTTCATGCGGCCAAATACCGGGATTGGCTGCCAGACCACTGCCTCCGTTACTGGTGTGCCCTGAATCCTGTGACCCTTCTTATTCGGTCTTTCTCCTCTGGGAAGTGGAAGCTGAAAAATGGACTAGTCCATTCTAGGGTTGCATGCCATAAATTGTACCTGTTCACAAAGGGAAAAGAACAAAGGGATGGGAATCCTTCACCTATCACTTTTTGTGCAGTTAATCCAGGGGAAACAAGGCTTCCGAAATGAGCATCCCTAAGTCGAGAGCTAGTCTTGGGTGGGCATGCAGGTGATAGAAACCCTGCTCCATCACCTGGTCTGCAGATCGTCCCTGGGTGTTCCACAAACCAGTAATACCTAGGCGTTCCCTCGTGCACATGATTACGCAAATAATCCGGCCAAAATTTGCATGTCGGTTTTGTTGTTGTTGTTAGAAGCTTCAGAATTTAATTACTAGAATTTCCTCCAGTTACATCCAATTTGTTTTTGATCGCTCCTGTCTCTTGCTTCCTTCATCCCTCCTTCTTTTTCTCTGGCTCTGGCTCTGTCTATGTCTCTCTTTCTCTCTCTCTTGCTATCTCTCTCTCTGTGTCTCCCCCTCTCTGTGAGTGAGTGCATGCACACACTGACAAAAAAAACACACACTCACACAAACACAAACAGACCCACACATGCCCTTTTCATCCCCGGTTTTTGTGCATCTCCCACCCATTCATTTTATTGGTACGATCTAAATTCTGTCTTCATAAGACTATGTGCACACCTCTGCTCTTGTCTTCTGTTTTCCATTTCTGGAAAATCGATACCTTGAATCGCCAGGATTCTCATGCATTTGGATCCAAGGATGGATGCCACAATGCCAGAAATCTTTGCCTAATTAGGTTTATGTCCCGGAGGACTCGCACCTTTTTTGTAACCTTTATTTCATCTTATTAATTTATTTGTTTGTTAGAGACAGGGTATATCTATGAAGATTCAGAGCCTGTCCTGTAAATGGTTCTGGAGACCAAGGTGGCCTGGAGCACACAGTTCTCTCCTTGACTTTTTCTCTCAAGGGCTGGGATTAAAGGGCTGTTAAAATGTTTGCCAATGTAGCACTGCTTATCATCCTTTCTTATAGGTCCAATCACACACACACACACACAAACACCCACACACACACACACTCACACACAGCCACAATCCCTTTCTTCCTGTGATTCCATAGATCTTACTCACTCTCACTTGCTTCCTGTAAATCCATATTAATATATGTCTACCAGAACCCACACCTCTTATTTTCTTTTCAGCTCTTGCTTGCTTGCACACTCTGCCCTTAAATCCACTGCTTCTCAAGGTTTGAGATTTAAATGTGGTTTCCAAAGTTCCTCTTTATTTTCTAAAATGAAGTAGAAAGTCGGGGATCTTGGATCGTTTATACCCCTCCTATGATTTCCATTTTATTTAGTCTCTCTCTCACAGACACACACACACACACACACACACACACACACACACACACACACACACACACACTCACATACTTACAGGCATACATATTACTGTTAATATCCTTGATGTTCAAATAGTTTCGTGTCAACGGTGCTTTAATGTATTTAAAAATCTATTTACCTATTTTTCTGTATTTCGATCTGCTGTGGTATTAGTAAAATTACGGATCTACCATCTCTAAGTAACCTCCGGTAGCAGCTCTCCGTAAACCAATGCATCTATGTATCCCTAAGATCTCTTTCTTAGTATCTGCCTACACCCAAATGTATGTGTATATGTCAAATTTTCCAAAGAGACGAGTAGGAATTCCTTTGTACATAAAATGGAGGGTCTAAGTGTTACAGCTCTCTTGGTGATCAAAGAAAGGCCTGCTTTGCTTGTTGTTTGTTGCTTTGCAGGCATTCAGTGTGTCATTGTCAAAGTTGCCAGTAATCAAAGGACTGAGAGGGGCAGAAAGCGCGGTTCCTCAGTTGCTGGGTCGGTGGGTCAGGGTGGGTTCACTTCCTAGCCCACCATTTCTTGTAATCCTTAAGGGCCTTGGCCATGAGCGGGGCAGGTTTCTTAGCCCTGGTCGTGTTGCTCCCAATGCTGCTGCCGCCCAAGCGCGGGCGGGGAGCCCTCTGCAGAAGGCCAGGACCAGAGGCTTCTGGGAGGCTCTGCACATTTTCTGTGGAGGCTTCCTTTCCGGGTCCAGAGTCTGCATGCTCCCCTTACCTTGTGACCTGGGCTTGGAAGGCAACCGTCTTGGTTTGGCGGCCTTGAGGCTTCTTGGTTTGTGTGTTCTAGATGCGGGCACACAGGGCTTGTAGCCTCAGCTGGAGGGACTCCTGCATCTTGAGGTGTGTCTGGCTCTCACTCTGGCTGCCAGTCCGCTGAGCAGTGTTGATGTGCGTCCCTGAGGAGTCCTCCTGGTGCAGACTCCATAGCGGGCCTTCCTCCAGAGCAGGTTGGCAGTGAGTTTCCCACCTAGAGTGCTGCTTAGCAAGGCGTCCTTGGTTCGAATTCTGTGGGAGAGGTCTGGCACGTCTGCCACCCGAAACCACCGGCGTTTTGAAGTATTTCCTGCACGCCCAGGGAGCTGATTCTAGGTCATCCTGCAAGGAAGAGTCCTCAGGGCCATCCTGGGGAAAGCAGGTTTGGAGATTCGAGGTGGTCTCTGGAAAGGGACTGGCAACCAGGAGGAGATTCAGATCCTCGCAGCTTGGAGACTTGTCTCGAGGCACCTTTGCTCCAGGGCTCTGCGCCTCAGCCTTCCAGGTGCTTTTCCTCTTCCTCTTGCGGGGAGGCAGCACAGAAGAAGATGGAGAGCAGTCATAGTCCAGACAAGCCTCAAAAGAACCCAGATGGTGGTCTTCCTGCATGCAGGGTCCTGGGCTCTTTGCCCTCACTAAAGACAGGCTCTGCTTAGCTGGCCCAGCCTCTGGCTTGCTGGAGAGGGTCTTCATCCCTTCAAGAGGCCAGGGCTGCCCCACAGTTCCTTGGGGCTTGCCTACCCTCACCTGGCTCTCTGTGTCTAGGTGCTTGTCCCAGAAGGACCCTCTTTGTGTCCTTTTCCCTGCTGGCTCCGCGTTTGGGCTGCCATTTGTGATTTGCTTCTGAGCTTGTGTCCATGCTCTCAGTCATGCTGTGCTGTGGGCTGCTACTACTGACTTCCAACACCTGGCTCCCATTCTCTCTGTGTCCACGGAAAGCAGGCTTCTGAGGCTTATCTTCAGGAGAGTTGCTGCAAATCTCTGCCTTTGGGCTCCTAGGGAAGTCAAAGTCCTGCTGGGACCCCGGATCGGGCTGGGACCCAAACTGGGACTGCTCTGACCACCGGGCGGCTAAATCCTTGGCAAAGGGACCAGGAGCTGCTGTTTCTTCATGAGCTTGATGGTCTGCTTGAAGCCAATCTCTTCCAGGATGTCGCCCAACATGGGCAGGGAAGAGAGTTTCTTTAGGGTTTTGTAAACCTGCCTGGGCTCTGTCTCTGTGCACAGGCGCTCGCGCAGCTTGTGCAGGGCTTCAAGGCGGCATTCGGCCTCCATCTCCATAGACGAGGACCGAAGAGGGGCAACCGAAAGGCAGCAGGATTATCTGGGCTATACCACTGCCTGGGCAACGTGGCTGGCTCTCTGGGAGCAGAGGACAGAGCTTCAGAGCTGGCCTGCTTGTCAGTTGGCTCTCTGTGCCTCAGCACTGCTCTGCATGCTCACCTTGCCTTAAAGGTGGTGGTGGTGCCCTGCCTCCTCTGATTCCTATCAGCAAGACTATAGTTGCCTAAATTTGCTTCCACATTTCTATCCCTAATCAGGAGGATGTAAGCTTCCCCATGTGAAAGCAAATGTCTTCTTTTATAATACTTGAAAATTGGACTGTCTTTTATATTTTGTACATAGTGGTTTCAATAATTGGAAAGCCTCAAGTGGATGAGTAATAAGCATGTAATATAAAAAAGGTCAGTATTTTTTGATAAATTAATGAAGATTATGGTCCTGGATGAACATGTATGTAAGGAGTAAGTTTCACAGTTCTATGAGTAGGTACATATGTGAAGTCAGTGTAATTTGGTAAAGGAATATATAGCTTTTCGCAAACACTGTATTTTTTTTTATTAAAATGGCGTTGAACCAATAACAGCATACCAACTCCTGTAGTCTACTTCCTCTAGTGGTTTATAGAAGTCCTCTATAAGTCTGTTGTACCAGTAAAAATGTCATAAGTTTAGGTAAGATTGGAGAATGCTTGGAAGGTATTCAATTATGAAATTCAAAAAATATTGGTAGTTAAAATATATTTGTCAAAAATATTAATACAAAACTAAATACCTCACTGGACTAACTCCTTTCAGAGACAATTAACATCTTGAAAGTATAAAACTAGTATTATTCACAACTTCGAGATTTCTTTTGTTTCATGTGATTATTGGTTCTACTATGTACCAAGTAGTTCTCTAGCTCCTGCTGAACCAGAACTTCAGGTAAGCCCTCTCCCCAACAGCTCAAACATTTCCTCAGAGCAAGCTCAACCTTCCCCAACTACCTGAATTCTCCTTGTCACCATATCCTAGCCTACAACTTCTATGGAATCACAATGTACTACTTACCAGAGGGCACACCAACACCCAGTAACCTAGGTAAGCCCATCCTTCCTCCAACAGCCCCCCTCTCATCATCACCATCTCCCAGCCCTCAACACTGGTAGAAGCACCTCCTTTTCTAGAGGCCACTCCAGGACCCAGGTTTACAGAGGCCATGCATGACACCAGAACCACAGCAGAGGCACCCTGCTGGGCCAAAGGACACAGCATCTATCAGTATGACAAGTCTCTTTGTCAAGAAGTCCAAAGAAGAAACAGAAACCAAGGAAAAATACACCCACTCAACAAAAACAATGTCAGAACTCTACACCTTGACATACACTTACCCCAAACCAGATGCCCAGACACCAGCATAAGAACACAATCAACAACAGTCAGGGCAATATGTCACCACCAGAGCAGAGCTATCCTACTACAAAAATCCCTGATTCCCCAACACAGCACAAGAAAATGACCTTAAAACCTACTTCATGAAGAAGACACAGGTCTTGAAATGTGTCAAGGAAATGATTAAATTCTTTAAGGAATCCAGGAAAAGACAAAAAATTGCAAGAAATGAATAAATACCTGAAAGAAGGCTAAGATAAAACAAACAGGTAAAAGAAACCAATAAAATTGTTTGAGACCTGAAGATGGGAATAGAAACAAAACAGAAAACAAAAACTAAGTGAATCTTGGAGATAAAAAAATTAAATAAGCCAACAGGAACAACAGATGTGAGTATCACTAATAAAATATAAGATATGGTTGAGACTCTCAGCCATTGAAGATCGATACAAGAAATTGATACATTGATCAAGTAAAATGTTAAATCTTAAAAAAAATATTACTGACAAAAATCATACAGAAAATCTGGGACACCGGCAGAAGCCATGCATGGGAACTGTGAATAAATGTTTGGGGTAAGGATCTCCTTACTGCACAGCCCTGTGGAGAATCCCCCCCACCTGGAAAACCTGTGGAGGTAATGCTGCCGACTTCAGTGCTGATCGTGGGGCAATCATGGGCTTCTGGTATCTCTAACTTATATTTATGATAATTCTTACTTTTGCTTTACCACTTGTGAATGTGATTGGGCTTGCAAGGAACAAACACTGGTAATTTTAATAAAAGTTTCCGCAAAGAAATTAAGCCTCTCTTCAATCAATAACAGACATCTGTTTCTCCAGTTGCCACTGGCTACATTTGCATTCATCCTCAGTAATCAAGAACTTGCTTACTAAGGTAAATGATTCTTGTTAATGTAACTATCATAAAAAGAAGCTAACTATATTCCAAAATAATTAGGAACTTGGAAGACTGTTTCTTAAAAGATGGCATTAATAAATTATAATGACACATAAAGGAAAGAATAATCGACATGAAGGTCAGACATCTCTCTGTTGTCAGGATATGAATGGTTTGAAACTTTTTTCAGTTAAAACTCCGAGTTCCCTTGGAAGCGAAAGTACATGTAGAAACTGCCAAGAAGAATATAAACTCGGTATAAATAATAAAACAGATAGATAATCGTAACCATTTTGGGAATGTATAAACAAAAGGATTACAATTTTGTTCACTTAAATGTGATATAATGGTTGTTTAGAAATTGACTCACACTTGAAAATAATATCCTAGGTATATTATTCATATTGCCAAGTATTCAAGGCCAAGCTTCAGTACTTAAAGGATGATAGAAGTAGCAAAATAACCGTTAGAAATATCCTTCTAGTCTTTGGAGGACTGTCTTCATGGGGTGACCTTTGTTAATACTCTCAGTAGCATTATCCTCAACTGAATTTGTGCAGAGAAGAGGGCAGATGAAGGAGGGACACTTTGCTAGGACCAACACATCCAGAAGACAGTTCACATCAGTACAAAAGAATCCATATTGCATTTCCCAGTTAAAAGAAAAACACTTGTGTTTATTGAGTACAAAATTCTTCCCACAACATCTGAACTTTATAAATGTCCTAAAGGAGAACATGTGGTTCAAAGTATAGCTAGTGACTATGATAGAATTTGTATAAATTTTCCTCTTGAACGTAGAAATGTTAAGCCATGTAAAGAGAGTGTGGATTATTTCAGGTTGATAGGCTGACTGTGGACAGGTAGAGGGAGGCTCACATGGTGAGATCTGCAGTGCTGTGTTGAGACTGACATCCAGAGGACCCTTGCTGATAGTTTCTTTTGCAGATTCTCCATTGGAACACATTTATTGAGCAGGAACAGGACTTCATCTTCATATTTTTGTAAGTTGATGTGATGATCCACTTAGGAGTGCTGTAGTTAAGTGTGAACTTTGTTTTGTTTGTCCTCGTGGGCTGAGCATTGAGGTAAAGAATTAATTTTAATTGCAACTTCCCCTTTGCTTCTGTCTAGTGGCCTGTTGTTTTTTTGTCTTCTGAGAAATATTGATTGCCAAGTAAGACAATATTATAATTTTTTCTGACAGATAGAGATGGCATAGTGTATATTTGGTTATCAAAATACTCATGCGGTATGCAGCTTTTTGTTTGATTTATTTTTTGTTTGTTTGTTTATTTCATTTTTTGAGACAGGGTTTCGCGTTGGCTTTGGAGGCTGTCCTGGAACTGGCTCTTGTAGACCAGGCTGTTCTTGAATTCACAAAGATCAGCCTGCTTCTGCCTCAAATGCTGGAGCTTAAGACATGGCACCTGCCGTGGTATGGGGTTTAAGTTAGTGAATGTTCACACTGTGGGTAAAAGCATGGTACATATTGTAAAATCTCAGTAATGCACATGTATGTACACTTGTAGCATCTAGAAAGACATGACATGCTGAGTGCTTTACTGGCTAACTTCGTCCTTGGCTTCTTGTGTTTTACTTCACATAATGCACATATTTTTAAGAGTTTCTATTAAAAACTTAAAAAACACACACACAAACACAAAGAAAAAAATCAAGACAAATAAAATGGTACACTTTCGATTAAGTAAACTTTAAGACAAATGGCTCAAGTATTTTCCAGCAACTTACCAGACACTGCTATCTAGTGGAAATGAAAATATATGGCTATGAAGATTTTTAGGAAGACAGTGTCTCATAATTTCCCCCGGTAGCTGAAAGCATGCTCCTCAAATTGTTCCACATAATAGAAGCAGAAGGGACACTGCCAAACTGTTTTTACGAAGCTACAATAACCTTGATACACAAAGACACAAGTAAGAAAGAGAACTACAGAACAATGTCCCTCATGAACATTGATGCAAAAATTCTCAGCAAATACTGGCAAATCAAATCCAAGAACAAATCAGAGAAATCATCTACCATGATTAAGTAGGCTTCATCCCAGGATTGCAAGGATGGTTCAACAGACATAAATCCATAAATGTAATCCACCATAAAAACAGACTGAGGGGAAAAAAAACACATGATCATCTCAGTAGATGGAGAAAATGCCTTTGACAAAATCCAACACCCCTTCCTGATAAAGGTCTTGGAGAAATCAGGGAATACGGGAACATACCTCAACATATTAAAAGCCATATACAGCAAGCCAAAAGCCAACATCAAATTAAATGGAGAGAAACTCAATCAAATTCCTCTAAAATTGGGGACAATACAAGGATGTCCACTCTGTCAATGTCTCTTTAATATTGTCGTTGAAGTTCTAGCTAGAGCAAAAAGATAACAAAAGGACATCAAGGGAATACAAATTGGAAAATAAGAAGTCAAAGTGTCACTATTTGCAGACAATATGACAGTCTACATCAGTGACCCAAAAAACTCTATCAGGGATCTCCTACAGCTGATAAACAACTTCAGGAAAGTGACACGATACAAGTTAACTCAAAAAATCTGTAGCCCTATTATATATGGATGACACATTGTTGGAGAAAGGAATCAGAGAAGCATCACCCTTTACAATTGCCACTAACAACATAAAATACCTTGGGGTAACACTAAACAAAAACATGAAAGACCTGTACCATAAGAATTTTGAGTCTCCATAGAGAGAAATTAAAGAACCTACCAAAAATGGAAAGATCTCCCAAGCAAATGGATAATTGGATCAACATAATAAAAATGGCAGTCTTGCCACAAGCAATCTACAGATTCAATGCAATCCCCATAAAAATCCCAACACAATTATTCAAAGACCTTAAAAGAACAATTCTCAACTATATATGGAGAAACATAAGACCCAGATAGTCAAAACAACCCTATAACAAAAGGAACTTCTGGAGGCATCACCATCCTTGACTCCAAAGTCTATTACAGAGCTATAGTGCTGAAAACAGCTTTTTATTGGTACAAAAATAGACATATAGACGAATGGAGTAGAGTTGAAAACCTTATATTAACTCACACACACAGGAACAATTAGTTTTAAATAAACAATCCAAATTTATATGATGGAACAAAGGGAACATCTTCAACAAATGCTGCTGGCATAACTGGTTCCATATATGTAGAATACTTCAGTTAGACCCAAGCCTATCGCATTGCACCACACTTAAGTCAAAATGGATCAAAGACATCAACATATATCCAGCAACACTGCACTTATTAGAAGACAAAGTGGGAAATACCCTTGAATTAATTGGTACAGGAGACCACATCCTGAACATTAAACCAGTAGTACAGTCACTGAGGTCAACAATTGATAAATGGGACCTCATGAAACTGAGAAGCTTCTGTAAGACAAAGGACATAGTCAGAAAGACAAAATGGAAGCCCACAGACTGGGAAAAGATATTAACCAACCCCACATCTGACACAGGGCTGATCTCCAAAGGATACAAAGAACTCAAAAAGTAGTCTCCAAAACACCAAACATCCAATTAAATAGTTGGGTACAGAACTAAATACACAATTCTCAATAGAGGAATCTAAAATGGTTGAAAGACACATAAGAAAGTGTTGAACATCCATAGCCATCAGGGAAATGCAAATCAAAACAACTCTAAGGTACCATCTTACTCCAGTCAGAATGGCCAAAACAAAAAATAACAATGACAGTTTATGCTGGAGAGGATGTGGAGAAAGGGGAACACTCCTCCACTGCTGGTGGGCATGCCAACATGTACAGCCACTTTGGAAATCAGTATGGTGACTCCTCAAGAAAATGGGAATGAGTCTACCACAAGATCCAGGAATTCCACTCTTAGGCATATACCCAAAGAAGAACATTCATACAACAAGAACATCTGTTCAACGATGTTCATAGCAGCACTATTTGAAATAGCCAGAAACTGGAAACAGCCTGGATGCCCATCAAATGAAGAATGGATAGAGAATATGTGGTATATTTAAACAATGGACTACTACTCAGTGGAAAAAAGCAATGGAATCTTGAAATTTGCAGGAAGATGGATGGAACTAGAAGAAACCATTCTAAGGGAGATAACCCAAATCAAAAAGAAAACATGTGGATTTTAGACAAAGCATAAAGGATTACCATACTACAATCCACACTACCAAAGAAGCTAAATAACAAGGAGGACCCTAAGACAGACATACAGTATCCCCTGGAAAGGGGAAAGGGTCAAGAACTCCTGATCATTATGAGCACGGGAAGGGGGAAGGGAGCTAGAGAATGAGAAGGGGAGAAGTGAAGGGATGCATAGGACAGGATGGAGCATTGGGGCTTAGTTGGGCAAAAATAGAAGAAAATAAGAAAGAAGATACCACAATAGAAGGAGACATTTTAGGTTTACAGAGAAAGCAGGCACTGGGGAAAGGGCTGGAGAGCTACAAAGATGACAGCCACTAACAATATAATCAACAGAGGAGAGACTACCTTAAATGCTCTCCTCTGGTAATGCGATTGATGACTGTCTTATATGCCATCCTATAGCCTTCATCCAAGAGCTGGTGAAAGTAGAAGCAGACACCCACAACTAATCACTGAACTGAATTGGAATCCAATCACATAGAAGGACGAGTGAAAAACAAAATGGTCCAGACCAAGCTGGTATTCTTCCCCTGCCTCAATCTTCCTATTCCCTCCTGTCCTCTTCTCCCTAATGTCCTCCCCTTCTCTTTGTCCTAACTCCCTCTCACCTAACTCCTCTCAGCTCCCCTGTCTCAAAATTAGCTCAGGAGATTTTATACCTTTCTGCTACATTGGGAACCCTGTAAGTTCCTCTTTGTGATCTCCTTGTTTCCTAGCTTCTCTGGCGGTGTGGATTGAAGGCTGGTAATTCTTTGTTCTATGTCTAAATACCATATATGACTCAATATATACCATATTTATCTTTCTCCAATTGGGTTACCTCATTCAAGATGGTTTCTTATAGTTCCATCCATTTTACTACAAATTTCAAGATTCCATTGTTTTTTTTTCCACTGAGTAGTACTCCACTGTGTAAACTTATCACATTTTCTTTACCCATTTTTCACTTGAGGGCCAGTTAATTTGCTTTATGGGAAAGCCTAGACAACATATCTCACTCTGAGTCATATAAAAATCTTGTTTGCTCCATTACAAAGACACACATAAGAAGTGTTCATATGTCTTGAGACATTTGAAATTCCTCTAACGGTGTGACATAAATCCACCATTTATACAAGAAAGACACTGAATATGAGATTTATTGAGCAGAGCTACTCTTATAAACATAACATATGTGCTGGAAGAAATACAAACACATTAAATTGACATAAAATGTAGCAATTTTCAGTGGAAATAAATGGAATCTTGAGATTCGCAGGTAAATGGATGAAACTAGATAAAACCATACTGAGTTAGGTAGTCAAGTCCCAAAAAGACAAGAATGGTATGTACTCACTCATACAAGGATTTTAAATCTAGGTCAAAGAAATAGCAGGGTACAATCCACACATCCAGAGAAGATAAATCACCAAGAGTTCCCTAAAGAGACATGCATGATCCTCTATGAGAAGAGGAAAGGTAAAAGATCCACTAAGAAAATGGGGAGCATGTGGTGGGAGGGAGTTAGAAGGAAAAGAAGGGGTGAAGAGGAGTGATGAGGGGGACATGATGAAACATTAAGATCTAGTCAGGGAGAGCATAGAGAAGAGCAAGAAAGAGATACCATCAGAGAGGGAGACATTATACGTTTAAAGAAAATTCTGGCATTAGGAAAATGTCCAGAGACCTACAAGTTTGACTCTAAACTAACAATGTAAACAATACTCAAGAGTCTACCTTAAATGCCCTTCTCCAATAATGAGATTGATGACTACCTGATATGCAATCCTAGTGTCTTCATCCAGTAGCTTTGGAAGCAGAGCCAGACAACCACAGCTAAACAGTGAGCTGAACTCTGGATTCCATTTGCAGAGAAGGAGAAGTGATGACACAAATGGTAAAGACCAGGCTGGAGACATGCACAGAAACAGCTGAGCTGAATAGTAGTAGTTCATGGACCACAAACTGATAGCTTAGAAACCAGTATAGGATTGTTCTAAATCGTGTGAAGGGGAAAATCACTTTGGAGGTTTGGACAATCAATGGAGACACTGGTAGTGGATCAGTATTTAC
Organism: Cricetulus griseus; assembly: GCF_003668045.3. Taxonomy (NCBI): domain Eukaryota; kingdom Metazoa; phylum Chordata; class Mammalia; order Rodentia; family Cricetidae; genus Cricetulus; species Cricetulus griseus. Next base: position 9,600 of record NW_023277002.1, on the reverse strand, counting down.
CCATAGCACACAAATGAACTTTGGAAGCCCTCTCCCCATAGAGGGATACTCTCTCAGTCTAGATACACTGGGGATGGCCTAGACACTGTCCAAATCATATGGCAGGCTTTGAAGATCCATCATGGAAGGCCTCACCATCTCTGAGGAACAGAAAGAGGTTGGGATAGGGAATTTGTGGGGGCAAGGAAAGGAGGGAGGTGAAACTGAGACTAACCTATAAGAAGATTCCTTCTAATTTAAAAGAAAAAATAAAGAATGTTGAACTTTTCAAGACCCTTTCTGCTTCCACTTTTTGTGCAGTTAAAAAAGGGCAAGCAAGTCTTCTGATATGATGAAGTCATAGCACCCCTGCCCCATCACATGATGGGCAGCTCCTCCCTACTGTATCCACAAGCCAGCTGTACTTAGGCCTTCCCTAACAGAGAAAAATCTGCTAATTGTCCAGGCAAGAGTTTTCTGGTATTTTTTTTTTTGTGTGTGTGTGGGGAGGAATTAATTCTGAGATTTTCCTCTGGTTGCATTCACTTTGTTTATGATGCCCCCTTTGTGTCTTACTCACTTCATTCTTTCATGTTCTCTCTCTCTCTTTCTCTCTCTCTCTCTCTCTCTCTCTCTCTCTCTCTCTCTCTCTCTTTCTTTCTCTCTCTCCCTCCTCTCTGTCTCTTTCTCCTTGAGTGACTGTATACACAGAAACACAGAAACACACAAACATTCAAACAAACAAAAACACACCCACATATAAACACCAACATGATTGCCAGTTTTTTTCCCGGTTTTGGTGTACCGCACAAACATTCATTTCATTTTTGCCATCTAAATTCTTTCTTCATAAGCCTATATGCACACCTCTGCTCTTCTCTCCTGATCCATTTCTGGAAACTGTGACCTTGAATCCCCAGGACTCTCAAGCATTTGGATCAAAGGGTGATTAACACAATGCCTGAAAACTTTCTCTAATGAGGTGGATGTCTGGGAGGCCTTGTACCATTTACTAACCTTTGTTTCATATTATTCATTTATTTGTTTGTTAGAGACAATATATATATATATATATAATATATATATATATATATATATATGTAGTTTTGGAGCCTGTCCTGTAACTGGCTCTGGAGACCAGGGTGCCCTGGAGCACAGTTCTACACATGTATTTTCCTCCCAAGGGCTGGGATTAAAGTGCGTGCCAATGCAGCCCTGCTTATCTTATATCTTATACACACACACACACACACACACACACACACACACACACACACACACACAATCCCTATCTTCCTCTGATTCCATACATCTTACTCACTCGCAATTACTTCCAGTAAATCCAAATTAATATATGCCAACCAGTACCCACAACTATTTTTTTCCAGCTTTTTCTTGCTTGCTCACTCTACCCTTAAATCAACTGATTCTCAAGATGTGAGATTTAATTGTGTTTTCCAAAGTTCCTCTTTAGTTTCTAAAATTAAGTAGAACGTCTGGGATATCTTGGATCCTTTATACACCCATCCTGTGACATTCATTTTGTTTAGTCACACACACACACACACACACACACACACACACACACACACACACTTACAAGAATATGTATTATTTTAATGTCCTAGATGTTCAAAAATTATGTGTCTACTGAGAATTAATGTATTTAAAACACGAGTTAAATATTGTCTGTATTTTAATCTGATGCTGTATTTGTACAATTATGGATCTACTATTACTAAATAACATCCAGTAGAAACTCTCCATAAACCAATGCTTCTATGCATCCCTAAAGTCTCTTTCTAAATATTTGCATGCAACTAAAAGTATGTGTATGTGTCCAATTCTTCAAAAAGAGCTGTATGAAGTCCTTTGTACAAAAAATAGAGTGTCTAAGTGTTAAAGCTCTCTTGGTGATCAAAGAAAGGCCTGTTTTGTTTGTTGTTTGAAGCTTGCAGGCTTTCAGTCAGGCATTCTCAAAGTTGCCAGTAATTAGGACCTATAGGATTCTCAGCCACGCCCATCTGCTTTGTTCAACCCTTCACAGACTTACTGTCTCCAAAAAACCCCGATTAGCTGCCAACGATTGCCTCCCTTACAGGTGACGTCTGACATCTGTGAGCACCTCTCAATCCCTCTTTCTCCTCTGGGAAGAGGGAGCTTACCAATGGACTAGTCCATTCTAGTGTAGCATGCTATGAATTGTACCTGTTCACAAAGCGTGAAGAACAAAGGGATGGAAACCCTTCTCCTTTCACTTTTTGTGCAGTTAATATAGGGGGAGCAAGGCTTCTGAAATGACCATCACTAAGTCAAGAGATACTCCTTGATTTACAAGCAGGTCATAGCACCCCTGCCGCATAACCTGGTGGGCAGATCCTCCCTTGTCCTGCCACAAGCCAGTAATACCTAGGCGTTCCCTCATGCAGATGATTATGCAAATAGTCCGGCCAAATATTTGCATTTGTTTTTTTTTGGCACCTTCATTCTTTAATTCCTAGAATTTCCACTTTGTTTTTAATTGCCACTGTCTCTTGCTCCGTTCATCCCTCCTTCTTATTCTCCCTCCCCACCTCTCTCTGTCTCTTCTTCTTCTTCTTCTTCTTCTTCTTCTTCTTCTTCTTCTTCTTCTTCTTCTTCTTCTTCTTCTTCTTCTTGTGTCTCCATCTCTCTGTGAGTGAGTGTATACACACACTCACAAACAAACACACAAACACTGACAAAAACACGACCACACCCACACACAAATACCAACAAGATTACCCTTTTCATCCCCGGTTATGTTGCATCTCACAAACATTCATTTCATTTGTGCCATCTGAAGTCATTCTTCATAAACCTATGTGCACACCTCTGCTCTTCTGTAGTGGTTTCAATTTCTGGAAAACTGTGACCTTGAATTACCAGGACTCTCAATCATTTGAATCAAATGGTGGGTTCTTCAATGTTCTGGAGACCTTGCACACCACACTTTTACCAACCTTTAGTGCATCTTATACATTTATTTGTTTGTTAGAGACAGGGTATCTCTTTGTGGGTTCAGAACCTGGCCTGTAACGGGCTCTGGAGACCAGGGTGGCCTAGAATACACAGTAATGTTCTTACTTTTTCCTCCCAAGGGCTGGGATTAAAGTGTGTGTAATGCAGCCCTGCTTATCATTCTTTCTTATAGCTTCAATCACACACACACACACACACACACACACACACACACACACACACACACATTCAAATACACACACAATTACTTTTTTCTTCTGATTCCATACACTTACTCACTCGCAATTGCTTCCATTAAATCCAAATTAATATATGCCAACCAGTACCCACACCTATTGTTTTCTTTCCAGCTTTTTCTTGCTTGCACACTCTGCACTCAAATCCACTGATTTAAATGTGGTTTCCAAAGTTCCTCTTTAGTTTCTACAATTAAGTAGAAAATCTGGGAAATCTTGGATCCTTTATACATCCCTCCTATGATTATCATTTTATTTAGTCACACACACAAACACACACACACACACACACACACACACACACACACATTTACAAGCATACGTATTAATTTTAATGTCCTTGATGTTCAAATAGTTTTGGTTCAACTGTGCATTAATGTATTTAAAATTCGAGTTACATATGTGTCTGCATTTTAATCTGCTGTTGTATTTGTACAATTATGGATCTACTATCTCTAAGTAACCTCCGGTAGCAACTCTCCGTAAACCAATGCATATATGAAAACCTAATGTCTCTTTCTAAATATTTGAATACTCCAAAATATATGAGTATATTCCAAGTCTCCAAAGATAAGAGTAGGAAGTCCTTTGTATATAAAATGGAGGGTCTAAGTATTAAAGCTCTTTTGGTGATCAAAGAAAGGCTTGCTTTGCCTGTTGTTTGTTGATTGCAGGCTTTCAGTCTGTCATTCTCAAAGTTGCTAGCAATCCCAGGACAGAGAGGGGCAGAGAGCGCAGTTCCTCAGTTACTGTGACGGTGGGTCCGATAATATCCTAGCCCATCATTTCTTGTAATACTTAAGGTCCTTGGCCATGCCCGGGGGAGGTTTCTTAGTCCGGGTATTCTTGTTGACATTGCTGGTGCAGCACAAGCACGGGGGAGTCCTCCTGGTGCTCAATCCAGAGCGGGCCTTCCTCCAGAGCAGGTTGGCAGTGAGTTTCCCACCTACAGTGCTGCTTAGCAAGGCGTCCTTGATTCGAATTCCGTGGGAGAGGTCTGGCACGTCTGCCACCAGAACACACCAGCATTTGAAGTTTTTCCTGCACGCCCAGGGTGCTGTTTCATGGTCAGTGTGCAAGGAAGAGTACTCTGGTCCTTCCTGTGGAAAGAAGGTTTGTATATTCGAGGTGGTCTCTGGAAAGTGACTGGCAGCCAGGAGGAGATTCAGATCCTTGCAGCTTGGAGACTTGTCTCAGGGCACCTTTGCTACAGGGCTCTTGGCCTCAGCTTTCCAGGTGCTTTTCCTCTTCCTCTTGAGGGGTGGCAGCATAGAGGAAGATGGAGAGCAGTCATAGTTGAGACAAGCCTCAAAAGAACCCGGATCATGGTCTTCCTGGATTCAGGGTCCTGGGCTTTTTGCCCTCAATAAAGACAGGTGCAGGAGCTGCTGTTTCTTCAAGAGCTTGATGGTCTGCTTGAGGCCAGTCTCCTCCAGGATGTTGCCCAGCATGGGCTGATAAGCGAGTTTCTTTAGGGTTTTGTAAAGGTGCCTGGGCCCTGTCTCTGTGCACAGGCGCATGTGCAGCTTGTGCAGGGCTTCTAGGCAGCAATCGGCCTCCATCTCCATTGTCGAGGACCTGAATCAGGGCACTCGAAAAGCAGCAGGGTAGACTGGGCTATACCACTGCCCGAGCAATGTGGCTAGCTTTCTGGGGGCAGAGGACAAAGCTTCTGAGCTGGCCTGCCTGTCTGGCTCTCTGTGCCTTGGCACTGCTTTGCTGCCTCACCTTGCCTTAAGGTGGTAGCCCAGGGGAAGGCTCTTCCTACCCAAGGTTCTGGTTCATAGTAGTAGTAACCTCTAGCCTCTTGGAGTCTATGTTGACTTCTGTAAGGTGCTTCTCCTTGCCAAGCCCCTACATCCTCATCTCTAGTCCTTTTAATTTCCTGATGCCGTTTTAAACCTTTGGAGATGGCTTTTCCTACCCAAGCTCCAGTATCTTGCACATTATAGTCAATGTTGGCTGCATACAAACCCATTCTTCTAGCGGAGCTGATCTGATCTTTAAAGGCAAAAGGATTCTTTTGCATATAGGGTTTGTATTTTCATAACCTATTGTATATATGATTGATTGTCTTGTTTCTGGATCTGTTACCTGTAATTCTACTGCCCTAGCTAACCTTTGTAAGAAGTCCTGGAACTGTTCTGTAGGTCCCTGTTCTATTCTGGTATAAGCTTCTAGGCGTTCTCCTGGCTCACAAACCTTATCCCAGGCATTTAATGCTGCTTTCCTGCATAGAGACAGTATATCGTCATCATATTAAGCCTGAACCTGTGGGTCAGCATAAATACCCTGACCAAGAAGCTTATCTAGAGGGGCTTTCAAAACCTTCCTTTATGTCCTGATGCTCAAGGAGCTTTGCCTCTTCCCTTACTAATGCCTTCCATTGGATTTGGCATGAATTCTCAAGTACAGCTGCTATCAGTCGTTCCCAATCTGTGGGTGTCACCCTGTTAAAGGTTGCCCATGAATGTAATAGCTGTTTTATGTATGGACTATGGAGACCATATGAGACAACTGATTTTTTAATATTCCTAAGATCCTTTAGCTGTATAGGTTGCCATTCATAAGCCATCCATCCATGAGGGTGTTTCTTAGAAGCTGGCTTTTCTACCATGGTAGCTGGGTACACTAATGGTGTACGAGTAACAAACTTAGAAGAATAGTCATGATACCTAGGTGGAGTAGGTGCCTGGGATTGGAGTGATTTTGCTTCTGAGGCATCCCAATGATCTTTAAACCTAGCAATGATATCCTTTTGAAAAGTTTCAATCTCCTTAATCATAAAAGATTCCAAACACATTAGTGAATCTGGAAATTGGTCTAACTGCTCATCTACATGTTTTTTTTTTTTTAGGTCTTTAATACGGTCATCCTTAGGCAGCATCTGGATGGCATGGAAACTGCTTTCTAGGTATTGGAGTTTAGATTCCAGGTCATGATTTGCTGATTTTGAGTCCTCAGCAATCGACCGTATGGACCTATGTAATGTGTCAGCCCTGTACTGTAAATTATCTTCCAAACATTCAAATCTAGACTTAAATTTCTGATCTGCTACCTTGGATGCTTCAATAACTGATTGAATGGCTTTGTCCAATTCTTCAACGCTATGCTGGGTATTTTGTACTGTTGCATCTAGTTGCTGGGTAATATTGCCTATCTGAGTTTCTAGCTGGCTACAGATATTCTTTAGCTGGTCATGGTCTTCTGGCAGCCTAGCCTTTAGGGCCTCAGATGTGGAGGATCACTCTGTGTTTATCTTATCATAAATACACTGCATCTCATCATACAGCTCTGTCTTTAGTGTATTGGACACAGAGCCAAGCTTATCATCCAATTTCTGTTCCACTTGCTGCACAATTGTGGTCTGACCTAATCGTAAAGCTGTTATTTCCTGTAAGTAGGTGGTGAGGTTATCCTTATCCCTATTCCTGAGTCCTCTGGCTAGTAATACTTTTTGTACCAGCAAGCTAACTGCCATTATGGCACATAGGCCAGTAATTGGCACATTGACATCCGCCTTAAACAGTGAATTCACGTATTAAGCAAACATATTACCAATTTTAGCAAATGATAAATATTCTGCCATAATTTTACCTGATTTCTACTACAGATGCAGTAAAAATATTTGACCAACAGGTAGCACAGGTGTTCAGTTATTCCGAGGCATTTGGCAGCAATCAGTCAGTGGTGGAAAGAGGTCACAAAAGTGGCTGCGCTTATCTTAGAGAGTATACGTCCTTGCGGCCGCAACCATTGAAACAGATTCGGAATTCCCACAGCAGAAGCCAGGGGAAGTCTCTTCTGAAAGCCGAGGCCTACCTCGACTCTAGGCACCTAGAAACTGTCTTCGAGCTGGGTGGATGTTTCTGAGCAGCTCAGCTGCAGTGGGTCGGCTGCTAGACAGGAACACCTGTGGAGAGAGGTGCTTTCCGGGCCTAGTCTGAGGGCCAGATGGAAACCACAGCCTGTCCCAAATGGGGTGTAGGTTTCCAATATCCCACTTCTGACACCAGATATAGTGGGAAATTACCAATACGGACTCAGGTAGAAATATAAGGGTATTTAATCGGGAAAAACCTTACCTACAGAGCAACCTAGCCAGCCAGCGTGGTAGCGGTCTGTACAGCAAGCAGCAAAGTGAAACCAAAAGCTCAAACACAGTCACCCTACTTCACTCTGACCACGCCCTCACAAGCATGGTCAGGCACACCTGTAGCCAGCCCCTAAGTAGGCATGGTTACAGCTTCCCCTACAACAGTGCCCTGCCTCATGGCGACCATGCAATCAATCTCCCAGGTTGCTTTTCCTGGGCACGCCCTTCTGGACCTACAAGATTCTCAGCCACTCCCATCTCCCTCTATCACCCCTTCATGGATTTACTGCCTCCAAATACCCGGATTGGCTGGCAGACCACTGCCTCCCTTATAGATTCCCCCTGACACCTGTGAACCCCTCTCAATCCATCTTTCTACTCTGGGAAGTGGGAGCTTAACAATGGACTTGTCCATTCTAGGGGTGAATGCTATGAATTGTACCTGTTCACAAAGCATGAAGAACAAAGGGATGGAAACCCTTCTCCTTCCACTTTTTGTGCAGTTAATACAGGGGGATCAAGGCTTCTGAAATGAGCATCATTAAGTCAAGAGCTACTCCATGGTGGCCATGCAGGTCATAGCACCCCTGCCTCATCACCTGGTGGGCAGATCCTCCCGTCTCCTTCCACAAACCAGTAATACCTTGGCGTTCCCTCGTGCACATGAGTATGCAAATAGTCTGGCCAAAAATTTGCATTTAGGTGGTTTTTGTTGGCACCTTCATTCTTTAGTTCCTAGATTTTCCTCTTGTTACATCCAATTTGTTTATAATCACCCGTGTCTCTTGCTCCCTTCATCCCTCCTTCTTAATCTCTCTCCCCACCGAATCTCTCTCTCTCTCTCTCTCTCTCTCTCTCTCTCCTTCTTTGCCTCCCTCTCTCTGTGAATGAGTTTATAAACACACTCACAAACAAACACACAAACACTACACAAACACGACGACACCCACACAAACACCAACATGATTGCCCTTTTCATCCAGGGTTTTGGGGCATCTCACAAAAATTCATTTCATTTGTGCCATCTCAATTCTTTCTTCATAAGCCTATGTGCACACCTCTGCTCTTTTCTGCTGGTTTCTGTTTCTGGAAAACCGTGACCTTGAATTGCTAGGACTCTCAAGCACTTGAATCAAAGGATGAGTTCTATAATGCCTGAAATCTTTCCCTAATTAGGTGGATGTCCTGAGACATTGCACCTTTTTACTAACCTTTATTTCATCTTATTCATTTATTTGACTCTTAGAGACAAGGAATCTATATGTAGCTTCAGATCTTTTCCTGTAACGGGTTCTGGAGACCAGGGTTTCTTGGAACACACAGTTCTATTCTTGACTTTTCCTGCCAAGGGCTGGGATTAAGGTGTGTGCCAATGAAGCCCTGCATTTTATTTAGACACACACACACACACACACACACACACACACACACACACACACACACACACACACTCACTCTCAGAATCCATTTCTTGCTGTGATTTCATTCATCTTACTCACTTTCACTTGCTTCCTGCAAATCTCCTATTAATATATACCCACTAGTACCCTTACCTCTTGTTTACTCTCCAGGTTTTCTTGCATGCACCCTCTGCCCTTAAATCTAATGCTTCTCAAAATGTGGCATTTAAGTGTGGTTTCCAAAGTTCCAGTTTTGTTTCTACAATCTAGTAGAATGTCTGGGATATCTTGGATCAATTTTGCACCCGTCCTGAAATTTTCATTTTATTAACACACACACACACACACACACACACACACACACACACACACACTTACAAACATACATTTTTCTTTAAATTCTTAATGTTCAAACAGTTTTCTGTCAAATGTGCATTAATGTACATAAAAATCGAAGTACCTAATTGTCTTTACTTTAATCTGCTGTTATATATGCTCAATTATGGATATACTATCGCTAAGTAACTTCCACTAGCAACTCTTCATAAACAAATTCATCTATGCATACCTAAAATCTTTTTCTATATATTTGCATGTACCTGAATTAATGTGTATGTGTCCAAGTCCCCATAGAGATGATTAGGAAGTCCTTTATACATAAAACAGAGTGTCTAAGTGCTAAATCTCTCTTGGTCTTCAAAGAAAATCCTGTGTTGTTTCTTGTTTGTTGCTTTCAGGCTTTCAGTCAAGCATTCTCAAAGTTGCCAATGATGCCAGGACTGAGAGGTGTGGATGGCGGGATTTTTGGTTCTGTCGTTGTGGTCAATTGGTGTGTCAGGGTCGGTTTCCTTTCTAGCCCACCAATTCTTGTAATCCTTAAGGGCCTTGC
>NW_023277001.1:17250-43775 GCF_003668045.3 Cricetulus griseus | reverse complement strand
TCCTTAAGTCTTTCTTTAATATTCTTTGAACACTTCCAAATGTGTGACAAGGCGAAACTCAACACACTTACTATGGTGGACTGTACAAGCTAGATAATCATATTATTTTTATGGTGAAAGCTTCGTTCTAGCCACTGGCTTCCATAGACCCAAAGAGTCAGAAATCTCATGGTGGAGGTTCTACCCAAGATACTTGTCCTTATCTCCCATCAAAACCTGTTGCATCTCAGAAAGCAAAATAATGAGAAATAATGATGCTTCCCACAGAGTTACTCATGATCACTCCCACAGAGTAATTAAATAGTCCCCCAGAGAAAAGACTCATTGTTTTTTGTGTATCCATTTCCCATTTCCTCTCTGGGTACTGGAAGGCCATCCAGGGGTGCTGAATCCATTAAACATGAGCCTTTTCTGTTTTTTTTTCTTTTTTCCCCTCAAGTGAATTTACTTCTTGTAACTTTCCTCTGTTTGGATTGTGAGTGTGTGTGTGTGTGTGTGTGTGTGTGTGTGTGTGTGTGTGTTTCTATGAGAACAATTTTTAATGTATGGTGGATTATTGACTACCTAAATGGATGGAATAGGAAAGTGTTAAATGTTAAACGTCAAGAAATTTACATTCAGAGCTAGATAAGTTTGTTCATGATGCCTAAACTGTCTAGACCATTAAAAACAATCATCTCAAAAAGCACAATGACTTTACTAACTGATACAAAGGATTTCCTTATTCTAAGGAAATAGACAGACTGACTAACCTAGAAGCTAGCTGAAATACAAAGAAGATATCACAATTAGAACACCCTTGTTCATGATAAAATACATGCATTTAAATGTGGTCCTTCTGGTTGGAAGTTGGCAAAAGACACTAAATTCTTCCCAAAAATAGAAAGCACAAATAAAGATTGGGGAGGAGCCTCATTTTATGTTCCTGTTCTGAAATTGTTTAGCACTTTTCCCTTTTCTAATGACTTGAGAGAGTAGGTGTGGTTGCAGTTGGACAGGATCCCACAGCTGTGCTCACTGGGGTAGGTTTTCTCATAGACCACCTGCATGCAGATCCCACATACCATGTCCTTGCTGCACTGCACAGCAAGTATAGCTCCATGTCCTTCATGGGCCTCAATTCAAGAGTTTATATTTTGTGACCTCTAGGCAGCATCCATTGGGTGCAGGACCTGCAGGACACACATGTAACAGGACTCTCAGTAGAGATACACACAATTTTTCCTCATAGAGACACTCTCTGAATGAAGTATAGGGACAATTCTGCTTCTTTGTCTCCACCAGAGTTGGCTCCTTCTCTGACTCTTCCTTGGTAACTCAGCCCTCCGGGGGTACTTCAGCAGTGGCTTGCTGAGTTCATATTTGTAGCGTTCTCCATAAACACACACCCTATTTGAAAATACTTGCACACTACACCATATGGGCTGTCAGAGAGGTCATGAGAGTATCAACAGTTATCTCCTTCCTTAGAAAACTCATGCACAAAATATCTGCCAGTGAACACTTTGGTCCAGCTGCCTCCACCACTGCCATTTAGATCACTGCCCCTTCTGGCCTCTCCCATAGACAGGGAGCAACTGTGCAGATTCAGCTGCCTCCACCACTGCCATTTAGATCACTGCCCCTTCTGGCCTCTCCCATAGACAGGGAGCAACTGTGCAGATTGGGGTGAGGGAGGCTGCTGCCAACACTGAGGCTCCTGCTTCTGATGTTCTTCCCAGAGCTACAGACTCTGCCATTGCTGTTTATACTGTTAGACCCCCGAAAACTCAAGTATCCGGGGTCCCAGGCCACGTTCGCGATCACCCCAATTACCAGGCAGATTCGAGACCTTGCTGCAAACTGCAAGAGGCTTTATTGTAATTTAACGAGCTAACCCCATGTTAGCTCGGGTCTTTCACCCACCCACCATGGCGGATAGCTAGAAAAGACGGTTTGAAGCCGCTGCGTTCAGATCTTTATAGGGTATCATAAGGGGAGTGTCTAGGGGTACGCACAGGCTCACGATTGGTGTGCCTCCAGGCTTGGAGGGCTTGCCCTGTGTTGATTGGTCAACTGGTTGTTATGGCTCATAGGCCCTCCCAGGGTGGTTGCTATGCTCTCTACGTCATTGCTGTGTGCTAGTCTGTAAAGCACACCCAGGGTCGTAAAGCATAGCGCCACCAGCTAACTCCCGATTGGCTCCCTGTCATGAGACAGGCATCTGACCTCTAAGTGACCAAGGCAGGTTTATGGCAAGCACGTGTTTGGCTGTTATAGCTGCCAAAAGGGAAGCCGGTTCCTTCAATACCACACAGCAGTAGCCCCGGAAGGATCACAGATCTCTGATCCTGCTGAGACTGAGAAGACAGAGCAGGAAGTGAAGGAGAGGAGTTGGGAGCACTGGGTGGTTGGGAATAGAGGCTTCAGTGCCCCAGTGCTCTATCCCTGCTCCATGTCTCCCAAGTGAGCTTTTTCTAATTCATTTTGATTTGGTCTGATTTGGATTGCTGCATTGTCAGAGACACTAATTGGTGTGTATAAACATTTTAATTATATCCAGGAGGAAAAGGGGAAGTTCCAATGGGCAACTGGAATACAGCAGTGTCTGTAAACTGAGGCTGCAGCCAGTGCTATTGAGATGCAAATGGTTGCATATGTAGCAAATCTTCTTTTCTTCTGTGGAAGGCACGGCCAGGAACCACAATACTCTGACTTAAGCACACTCTAACCCTATGGGAGATGCTCTTGTCACTCAAGCCTCACTATCCAATCATGCCCTCTATGTGACCTGCCTGACAGAAGAGGTGCAGGGCTCTTCCGCTCACGAGTCTTCAGACTTGTCTTTGAAGAGAAGAGAGCGGTTTTTTGTGCTTTGTTGCAGTTGCTGCTGTAGGGAGTTGAGCTGAGAGCTTCAGTGGTCTGGGAACGCACAACATGGTGAGCTAGGGGATGCTGTCTGCAGATGGGGAGGAGCAGATGTTGAGGTGTGGCAGACAGTGTGGTGGGTCCTCCCTGTATCTGCGGGGAGAGTGCAGCAAGATTCCCTGTCCTGTGAAGTCCCATGTGGCCATGTAAACTCTTTGCCTAAGGGGAAGGTCTCTCCATAATTTTACTATGTGGTCTTAATATGATCAGAGCATTGGGAGCAGGAAGCTGGTTGTTGGAGCATGTTTCTAGTCAATTTAACTCTCTTGTTTTTTTTTTCAAGACAGGGATTCTCTGTGTAGCATTGGGGCCTATCCTGGCACTCCCTCTGTAAACCAGACTGTCCTTGAACTCTCAGATATTTTCCTGTCTCTACCTCCCATAGTATGTCTCTCTAAATAGAATTGAGCTGATAGAGGACTGGCTCTGACACCCAAAAATAAGTATATGCTTACCAACTTTGTTTGGATGCTAGGATAGTCATTTGTTCACCAGGATTGTCCAGATATTTGGCTTGAAATCATTACAAAGAAGCCACCCCTGATTAACCAGCAATTAGGGCCATCCCAATATCTAAGAATGGGCTTCTGACAATCTATCTGCTGAAGGAGGAAATACAGGGTCACAAAAACCTTAAACCCTGATGTCATAAAATACTAGTTTTTTTTTTTTTCTTGAGAAAAAGCATAATTTTGTCAGGTGGGCAATACAAGACCAGGTAACCATTATTTGAAAATGAAACACAGTTGTATTAAGAACTCTCCACCTCATTTAAGTCCTCAGGCTGGTAATCTTCTGGGGCCAGGAGTTTTTGAAGGGTTGCTTCAAATCCTGAGAACCAAACCCTCCCTTCCCCAACATATGGAGCTATTGTTGTCTGTCATGTGTCTTAATTCAGTAATGTTCTTGAGATACTCTGTTTCCCAGGTGTGGCTTTGATTGACTAGTCTCCTCCTGAATTTCTCTAATTATTTTATAGTTTTTGATGAATTCATTTGACTCTCCCATGTTTTTCCATCCACCCACCCCACTGGTGTAGTTTACAGGAAGCTATTCTTCTCCAGAAGCTTAGTTAGTCAGGACATATCCTTTGCAATGCCTCCTCAACTTAGAATTTATTTTTTCTGCCTTCTTGTCATATCTTCCTTTTGCCCTATGACCTTAACCTCAGGACCCTATCCCTGAAGAACTGTTCTTTGAGGACAGTGGTGGACTTAAGTAATTATTTAAGAAATATACTGGCTGTCTGATTGTATTTTACTTATCTGCTAATATCCACTTCTAAGAACTGGTATTTCTCGGGTTTATTGTGCTAGTTTTAGAGAAAAGGTGAGGAATATTTAATGCGCTCTAATACAATACTTTAGACTCTGGACCACATGGGTACAAAGACTGTTTCAACTTTTCAAAATAGTTTTTCAGATTATATATGCATCATATTCATCTTGTCTTTTCTGTCTCCTATCCATATCAATAACCCATTTTTCTCTAATCTGTGGCCTGTTTTTTTTTTTCATTCAGTTACACACTAACCACAGTTACTATGTGAATGTGACCTGTGTTTGCTTGCAGGGTTTCCCAGTTCTGAATCAGGGGTTTGGTGCACAGGACATTGAGTGTGTAATCGAATGTGCACACAATTGACTCTGTGCTTTGGATGAGGAACATGATGTGCTATCAAGAGAGGAGTTTCTACTAAAATACAAACTTTTTAGACTAGGGTTCTGTCTACTCTGATGTAAGGGCAAAGTTGGAAGGACTGTGATATCTGAGTCATTTGATCTCTGATCACACAGTAGCGAAGCTGTTAATGTGACTCCTACCAGGGTGGCCCTAGCCAATGTAGCGTCTCTTATGCGGCATGTGTTAGCAGTCAGGAGTACTAGTGTGAGGTAATTCGTGGGTTCTTGTAATGTTTTCTTCTGTCTTTGCTGAAATAAGTTGTAAGAACGACCACAATCTATACCATGGTGGGTAAATGGTATTCAGAGCAGGTCTGTTGAGCTATCATTTCGTTTATTGATATATTTACTTATTGTTTTTTCATGACATGGTTTCCCTTGTAACCATTGTGGCTGTCCTGGAACTCACCTTGTCTGGTATGAACTCAGGGAAATCTTACTGCATCTAACTTCCAGGTGCTGTTATTGAAGGCATGTCCTACTGTCCCCCCACTCAGTAAGCTTTCAATTCTGTTGGAAGTTTAGCAGAAAATGAGCCTGTGTGTAGTTCTGTTGGTAAATATGTTGAGCCAGGCAATGGCCTCTGTCCTCCATGCCTCCAAGTATGGATTTACTGGGTATTGGGAGACATTGCAGCCCTGGCGTGGGGGATACAATTCTTGCAGTATGAAGGTCCAGTGTTCAGATATGGACATTGCTTCTGGTTGTAGTAGGAAGACAGCTTAGAAAACTGAAGTTCTGGTTTCTAGATGTTCTGAATATTGTATTCCTTCCTCGGGCTTGTATTAAAAATATTATAAATAGTTTAGAAACTTGTGGAAAAATCGTGATGTGGATTGTCTTTTATGTACACATGAATAGAATGCTCATAACCTGTTGGTACAACTAAATACAATGATGCGATTCAGTTAAGTTTATTTCCAGGGGAGAAGAGAAGTTTCTGATGTGCAGAGATTTCTCAAGAGTGCATGGTGCTATACAGGTATATTCGGCAGATTCCATGGAAATGGGATCATTACTTTCCTTTATTAAATTTAAATTAGAAAGCAGTTTGTTTTACATTTCAATCACAATTTCCTCACCCGCTCCTCTCCTGCCCCTCACTGACTTCCTACTCCATCCACTTCTGCTTCTCAGCACAGGTGAGGACTTCCTCAAGTGATCTTCAAAGTCTGTCATATAATTTGCAGCAAGGCCTAGGACCACGCCCGGGACTGTAGGCCGAGAGAGTGTTGCTTTATGTGGAATGGACTCCCAAAGCCCATTCATATCCTAGGGATAAATTCTAATCCAGTACCACAGGCCCCATTAATTGCCCAGACCTCTGAACTGTCACCCATGTTCAAGGGGCTTGGATCAGTCCTATGCTGGTTTCCTAACTATCAGTCTGTGGTCCATGAACTCCCCCTTGTTCATGTCAACTCTTTCTGTGGATATCTCCTGTTTGGTTTTGACCCCTTTGCTCATCACTGCTCCCTATCTAAAACTAGATTCCAGGAGTGTGGCTCAGTGTTTAGCTGTAGGTGTCTGCTTCTGATTCTTTCAGCTACGGAATGAAGGCTCTAGGATTGCATATAAGGTAGTCAGTCATCCATCTCATTATCAGAGAAGGGCATTTAAGGTAAACTCTTGACTATTGCTTACATTGTTATCTGGTGTCATCCTTGTACATCACTGGACATTTTCCAAGTGCCAGATTTCTCTTTGAATGTATAATGGCTCTGTCTATTATGGAGTGTTTTCTCCTGCTGTCCTCTATTCTTCCGCTGTCTCAAACTTCCTGCTACCTCAAGTCTTCCTCTCCTATCCTCTTCTTCCCATTTCATTCTCCTAACTCTCCCCTCCCCCCATGGTCCCAATTAGCTCTAGAGATCCTGTCCATTTCCCCTTCACTGGTAGATCATGTATATCTTGCTTAGGATTTTCCTTGTTGCCTAGCTTCTCTGGTGGTGTGGATTGTAGGCTGTTAATCCTTTGTCCCATGTCTAAAACCCATATATAAGAGAGCACATAGCATGTTTTTCTTTTTGTGACTTGGTTACCTCAATCAGGATGCTTTCTTCTATTTCTATCCATTTGCCTATGATTTTTAATATTCCATTATTTTTTCTTCTGAGTAGTACTCTATTGTTTAAGTGTACTGGTATCAACATGACCATTTCTAGGTTGATCTGAGCAAACGTTGACTGAGTGTTTTCTTAGATAAGAATATCTGAATTGTGCCTGAAAATGCTTGTGTTCACTGATGGTTTATGTTGGGAAAAAGACTTCCACTCAATTAACAATGTCTTAGGCAAGAAGGCCTGGGCTGGATAAGAAACCTAGCTGAGCACAAGACAGTGACAATGTAAAAGATAAAATAAAGAAACAATGGTTTTCCTTCAGTGTTAACCTGAGTTTCTCTCCTAAGCTCCAAAAGAGATAGATAGTGTCCTATGGGTAACAACAAAATAAGTAAATTATCAGAGTAGCTTTTATTTTCATTCATCTTTTCTCAGAATACTTTAAGGGTTTAATTCTTTTCAACATTCAGGACTTCTATCATCTTTATAAATAAGTTCTTAATTTTGCTTCAAATGTGTTGGAATATTCATGACTTGCTGAGGTACAATAACCGGAATCTGGTAGTGACTTACTGCTCTGGTGGCTGTTGGTTCTTTGGTATGCTGGTGCCATTTATCTTGCTTTGAGGTGATTCAGGTCTAGGTGGTGATTTCTCAGTTTTTCTTTCTTGGAAGTGTGTTTTCTTTCCTTGGCTTCTATTTGCTCTCTGATTTTTCGGATCTGAGGGCCTAAGGTTAAACGGGGCTTCTCATCCCAATTTAGGGGCTAGAAATCTTGCTGTAGGTGTGGTCTTTAGTCTTTGTCCCAACAGGGAGCAAGTACAGGATAATGGTTTGTGCCACCAACTCCTGACCCTACTACTCTTTTAGAATGGATCAATCTACTCTAGGCAAGTGTTGCCTAGAAAGAGATCCACTTGCTCCTGCCTCCCAAGTGCTGGGTTTAAAGGTGTGCTCCACCATGGCCTGGCATCGATGGCTAACTACTGTCTGGCTGCACACTCTGCTCTTCAGTCGAGGTTGTTTTGCTTTATTTCTTTTGTTTTTTATTTAGTTTTGTTTGTTTGGTTTACACAGGGTTTTTCTGTGTGTATGATGTTCCTAGCAGGTCTGTTGAGCTATCATATCATTTAATTTTTATGTAGTTATTGTGTGTCTGTTTGTTTACTTTTCAAGACAGGTTTACTGTGTCCTGGGACTTATCTTGTAGACCAGTCTGTTCTTCAACTTTCAGAAATGCTACTGCCTCTCTCTATCAAGTGCGGGGATGAAATGCATGTGCTGCCACCACCCAGTGAGCTTTTAATTCTGTTGGTTTCAGATGGACTATGAGCCAGACTGTAGTTTTCTTGGTCCATGTGCTGACCTTGGCAGTGGCCTTTTCCTCTATGCCTCCCAGTATGGATTTACTGGGTAATGTGAGACAATACAACCCTGCCATGTGGGGATGTTGTTTTTGCAGTATCAATGTCCAGTGTTCACTTATAGCCACTGCTTTTGTTAGCAATCGGAAGACACATTAGAAAACTGGAATTGTGGTTTCTAGAAGTTCTGAACATTGCATTCTATTATCAGGTTTGTATTTTAAAATATTGCAAATAGTCCAATAACTTGAAGAAAAATGGTGATGTCATTACCTTTCACCAAAACACAATTAGATACCTTGTGTCTTGGTGATGTAACTAACCACAATGTTGTGATTCAGTGAATTGCAGTACCAGGGACAAAGGGAATTTTGCATCTACAGAGATTTCTCAAATCTGCATGGTGTTGGGCTGATAGATAGGGCAGAATCCAGGTTTTGTGCTATAATCCATGTGGCAGGAAGCAGATTTTATATCATTTTTCTATATTGTCTTGTGATTGAGCATCAGTGGAGCTGTCTTTAGTTGAAAAAATAAGGAATTTCAAGGAGTTGCTTATCCATAGCAAGGAATCACCTACATTTCTGGAGGGAGTTCTTGAGCATGGGGCTTCTGCTTTTGGAAGAAATATCAGTAGCTGCACCACCAGAAACAACAGCTCAAGGGTCACTATGAGATAATTTTGTGAAAGTTGTGGTATGTTTATTCATTTAATTTCTATAAACATACACATAGAATTATAGGGAGCTGGGTAACATCAGTTAATATCACACTTTTTGTTTCTTAATTTTAGATAATTTAATCACAAGGAAAGCGAAGAATGTTGGTAGTCTGAATGTAAATAGACCCATATGCTCATAGGGAACAGCACTCTTAGGAGGTGTGGCTCTGTTGTATGTAGGTTTATTTGTGAGTGTGTGTGTGTCTGTGTCACTGAGAATTGCCTAAATATCATATTCACTATGAAGTCCAAATTGGCTTGAATTCACAGAGATCAGCCTATTTCTGCTACCATACTCAGCTATATTCATATCTGAAAATACTTTGACAGCTACCACTGGCAGACATCAAGAATGACTTTAGGATATATTGTCCTTTACCTGGGTCCTGTGGTGAGATTAAGCTGAACCACTTCAGTGTATTTTAGAAAAGGATTTCAGGATGATTCCATGATAATCAGAGTTGGAATTTTATGTTGAGACAGGGTTACTCTCCATATTTTATGCTGTCCTTGAATTCAGAATGGAGATGAATTCACAGAAATTTTCTTGTCTCTGCTGCCCAGGTATTGGAACATTTAGTGTGTGCCAAAACATCCTATGATAATTTTATGATGTATTTAGTTATGTATGTTTGTATTTATGTGATTATTTATGTGGAAGTTGTGCATATGTGTCATGGTTTGGGTGTAAATATAGGAAAACGCTTTTGGGTGTTTGTCTTTTACAGGTAACATGTTTGAGACACAGTCTCTAGGTTGCCATGTCACATTAATGGACTAGGCAGGATTTCTTTTGTCTCATTTTATCTGTCATTGTAAGCATTGGATTATAGGCATGTCCTGCAGCAGCTGTCTGGAGTTGCAAAAAATGAAGACATAGTTTTTTTGTTGTTGTTCATTTGTTTTATTTTATGTATTTATTTATTTGTTTGTTTTTCAGGACTGGATTTCTCTGTGGCTTTTTTAGGCTGTCCTGGAACTAGCTCTTGTAGGCCAGGCTGGTTTCAAACTTAAAGAAATCCACCAGCCTCTGCCTCCTGAGTGCTGGGTTTAAAGGCATATGCCACCACCACAAGCTGTGAATGTATAGTTTTAAGGTAATTACTTTATCTGTTACACCATTGTCACATTTCTAAAGTTTATTAAGTAGAAATTTTTGCAGTGATTATGTTTTGAGGCACACGTTTTTTCTAAACCTTGTCTGACCTGGAACTCATTATGTAAATGGGCAAGAACTTACCGAGATCACCTGCTCTGCCTCACATGAAAACAACACAGTAAAAATGATTTTTATCATGGATTTAGTACAGATATTACTAGAAAGATTGAATTTTGGGATAGTGTGATTTTGAGAGAGAGAGAACCACACTTAAGAATTGATACAAAGACATGACAATATTGGTAACATTGCAAGTTACATTTCACTGGGTTCCTAGGGATTTCTCTCTCTCTCTCTCTCTCCCTGCTGAGACTTTGCTTGGGTTCTGATTCAATAAAGTAAAAACAAGGGTCAGAAGACTTCTGCACTATGACTTACTCTGCATGAGTTTCACAATTCTTTCCTTGTAATCCTCAAAAATTGGCTGCTTATCTTTGGGAAACCAGTAAATCCTTACCCAAAATGTTTTATATTTTTGGACCCAAACATGGCTCATTGGTATTTGAGATATCACTAAATTAGGAAGGTTTTCTCTGTTGATAAAGAAAATTACATCAGTTTTTTTAAGTGGAAGTTAATATTAATTTCTAAATTGATAAGATGTAGATTAAGTGAAGAGACTCTTCTCCAGGCACATCTGTGTGGCCTTATCTAAATCATATTATTCTCTATGGCATGTTTATGAGACACTCACTTGTATATTAAGTTCATTGAGATTAGAAGACTCTTCCACCTTCTAGAAGTAATAGCACCATTACAGTCGATGGTATTGTACAGCATTATATAATAAGGACCAACATTTCTCATTCTCTGTCTCCTGACTCTGAATACAGTGTGATTAAAACAATAGTAGAATCAACATACAGTAAGATAAAAGAATAGAATCTCTGTTCGCTTGGTGTCTGGCTGGAACCCTGAATATTTTGGAGTTTGCAAGGATATTTCTCCCTTAATATCTTGACTGACAATGCAAGATTGAAGGGCTCATGGAGAGATGCTGACTTTTTAACAGATCTGAATCACCTTTAGAGAGGTCCTGAGAGGATACAGCTTGCAGTGGACAACTGAAATTGTGTTAGATTTTGTAAGCACAGGATAGCCAAGTACATCTCCATGTTTTGAGTAGAATAGGCATGGTAGCAAAGTTGTGTGTGCTAGGGAAGGCATAGTCAGAAACATGGAGATTCTCTAGTCTCTGATGCTCCAGATTGTTTTTAAAATAGGAGCAGAGCTTCCTGAATTCATTTCCTTAAAAGTGATTGATTATTTGATATTTCCCTGTATTTCTCTTTTTGAAAATAGTGGACAGTTACTCACCTTCTTCACTTAATGTATAACTAGGCTACCACAGACATTTTAAATGTTGGAATTTTAAAAAAGTATAGAATTTATAATTTGAAAGCATTTTATTTTATGAGTCACATGAGATCCATGGAGACAAACATCTTGTTTTCTAGGGGTTACCTTATAATTATGACCCAAGTGAATATTTTCCCCTGAAGTTACTTTGAATCAGGTTATGTTATCCATTCAAAAGAAAGGAGAATAATTCACTTTCCTGGTTGCTACTAAAAATGAAAAGCACCTGGAAATCAATACATAGTCATATATAAGGTCTCTTAGTGAAACACTTTTCATAGAGAACTTTGAAATATGAGTTTGAGTATTACTCTGTGTCACTAAAGTGTAAAACCTTTCTGCTGTCTATTGCACCAGGCCTGAAACTATATACATAAAACTAACAAACAACAGACTCAAGAGGTTGTCTTCATGTATCAGCATACTCTTCCATACATACTTTTCAAGGAAAAAGTAGGACAACAAATATTTGAGGAGCGATGTAATGAAGAGAAAGAGGAAAAGTGGTGTAATATCTTTTAAATAAAATGTATAGTAATGCATTTTAAATAAAAATTAGAAGTGGAGAGATGGGTCAGCAATTAATATCACTGTGTGATGATACAGAGGACTCAGTTTCAATTTCCAGAATATACATGGAAGCTAACCTTTTGTTGTATCCCAAGGACCTCCTGTCTTTATCTGCCATCTGAAGTGAGTGTGCACAGACATATGGAGACAAAACATGCATATAACTAAAATTAAAATCAGGTTAAAAATATAATAGAATTCTCTGAGGTTAATAGAAGTCATCAAAAATCATTCATCAAGGGGAAGAGTACACAGTGCTATTAGGTTACATTTCTTTCAAATTTTCAGTTTTTGTATTCTCTATCTTTTATCTATATGAATTTTGCTATTTTCACACTTGTCTTTCAGATTAAACTCCAAGACTGACAATCTGCTTTTCAAAGTTTCATTTACTTAGTTTTCAACTAAGACCTTCTAGTACAATATGAACATGTGAGAGACGTTTCTTTCCATAATTTTTATAATTTATATATTTTCCTGCATGACTTTGAGATAAGAATGCCCCTAAATGTTTCTGCTTTTACATGGTGATCATGTTCAGGAGTGGAATTGTTAACTGAGTAGCCTAAGAAGAGAAAGAATAATATGTCAACATGTGAAGACTTCTTAAGTAAAATCACCATCCTTCCTTTGTTTAGGAAAACATTGTTTTGGATCCACTCAGATGCTGTCCCTGCTTCCTTCAGGCGAGAGAATTTTCACATATCTTCTTTCTTATTGGTTGAGATGGCTACTCTAGAATTACTTAATTCAATAAGAATTGGGTATATATGAGAGGGATTTACATAATTGGAGGTTTTTAAATCATTTGAGGTGATAATATCCAAATTTCGGTATTTGGTAGCAGTGCCCACTTTAACACCAGCACTCAGGAGAAAGAATCAATGTGACTTTCTGAGTTTCAGATCAGCCTGGACTACAGAATGATTTCCAGGTCTACACAGATAAATGATTTCTTTAAAAACACACTACAACAACAACAAAATAAACAATCGAACATAAAAGGTTAAGGCATTATTCTGGCCTGCTCTATTACCTGATTGAACAGGGAGTACCCTGCTCAACCCAGTGTTCCATGGGAACTAAGTCTGCACGCAGGTGCAGAGCACCCCTATAAAGGATAGATCCCTGCCAATTTATGCTCTCTTTACTCTCTCTACACTTCTCTCTATATACTCTACACTTCTCTCTCTCTACTCTTCTCTCTAGTCTTATCTAAGCTTCTGCTCCTCATTTCTCCCAACTATGCACTTTCTCTGCCTCTCTAAGGTGACTGGCCATGGTGGTCAGCCAGTAACTCTGTTCCTCTTCTCTCTTTGTCTCCCTACTCTACCAGGCCTACAATAAAATAGTTAATATGTCTTATCTTGTGCCTTCCTCCTGTTTTTCGTTGCCATTTATTTAAACAAAAATTTTACAAAACATAGATTAAAATCCACCTGGATCTCACTTTCTGACATGAAGCAAGGCATAACAAAACAATATTGAAGAAGGCAGCTGTCTGTTTTTCCTGTCTTCCGTAGCTCTCACTAAAAAATTCATCATTCAGGTACTAGGATTAGAGCTTACATTTTTGGAAATTTTGTGTATAAAGAGACAACCTGTTACATGTCCAGCCTCATAGAATGGACAATTACTGAATTCTTCACTTAAGGTAGCCTAAAGTCTTAGAAAAGATCTATTGGATTCTTTCAAATTTCCATTATTAGGAAGCAATGTTTGGACTTCAGGAATCACAGCTTGTGAGAAATTCTAATAAATCTAATTTATAGATACATGGAGAGATGCACTCTACCATCCCCTTTGTGTAGAGAATCTTAAATAATGCAGGTGCAGTTTTTTTTTACCTGCTCTTGGAGGAAGATGTGCAGTCTAACAATAGAGCTCATTAACACATTCTTCCTAGCTCATTAACGTCTAAGTATTCAAATTTCCATGAATACTGCTCTGTCTATTCTTATTCATTTGCCTAGAATTTGCTCTGAATTTCAGGACTAAACTGAAAGCAATGGAGCCATCTTCCACACTTCTGAATGGAAGACCTACTTTTTGTATGAGATCTGGTTCTGTCTTTACTTTGCTGGTTGTGTGAAGTTCCTGTGACCACCAGGAAGACAGTATATTCAGTTCATCTGACCTCAGTGTTGATTTTGCATCTCCCTTTCTCATCACCTTTCTGGGGTACTGAAATTCCATCCAGGAGGGATGTATCCATTAAACCTGAGCTTTTTGCTTTTTTCACATTTCACTAAATTTATTTCTTGTAACTTTTCTCTGTTTGGATTGTGTGTCTGTTGTTCATATATGTGAACAGTTTTGAAAGATGGTGGATTATTTACTAGCATAATGTATGGAATAGAAAAGTGGTAAATGTAAAACTCCAGGAAACATACATTCACAGCTTGATAAGTTTGTTCGCAAAGTCTAAAATGTCTAATCCATTAAACACAGTGTCTTAAAAAAGCACAAGGAGTCTACTAACTGATACACAGGTTTTTCTCTTTCAAATAAAATAGACAGATGGACTACCCTAGCAGCTAGCTGAAGTACAAAGAAGAAATCCCAATTAGAACACCCAAGTTCATGATAAAATACATGCATTTAAATGTTGTCCTTCCAGATGGAATTTGGCACCAGGATAGTAAATTCTCCCGAAAATTAGAAAGCACAAATGAATTTTGTGGAGGAGTCTCCCTTTCGATTCTGCTTTCAAATTCCTTAGCACCTTTACCTTTCTGAATGCAAATTAGACAGTAGGTGTGGTTGCAGTTGGACAAGATCCCAAAGCTGTGCTCGCTAGTGTTGGCTTTCTCATAGACAACCTCCATGCAGATCTCACATACCATATCCTTGCTGCACTGCACAGCAAAAGAGAGCACCATGTCTTTCTCATGGGCATCAATGCAAGAGTTTGTGTTGTGACCTCTGGGCAACATTTGCTGCAGGACCTGCAGGCCACACATGTAATAGGAGTCTCAGTAGAGAAACACACAGTTTTCCATAGAACGACAGTCTCCCACTGCAGCATAGCGGCAAATCTGCTTCTTTGTCTCCACCACAGCTGTCTCCTTCTCTGCCTCTTCCTTGGTCACTGAGCCCTGTGGGGATGACTTCAGCAGTGGCTTGCTGAGTTCATATCTGCATCTGTCTCCGTAAACACAGACCCTCTTTGAAAATCCTTGAACACTACACCATATGGACTAATGTAAGACCCTCAGAAAGCTGAGGCTTTCAGAATCTTAGTCCAGGACGGCGGCCACGCAAAAACACAGAATGGAGGCGAAAGCTTGATGCAAACTGCATGAGGCTTTATTGTAGTTTTACGAGCTAACCCCATGTTAGCTCGGGTCTTTCACCCACCCGCCATGGCAGACGGCTAGAAAAAGACGGCTCCAACGGGCTCCCAAAAGATCTTATAGGGCAGCGTAAGGGGAGTGTCTAGGGGTACGCACAGGCTCACGATTGGTGTGCCTCCAGGCTTGGAGGGCTTGCCCTGTGTTGATTGGTCAACTGGTTGTTATGGCTCATAGGCCCTCCCAGGGTGGTTGCTATGCTCTCTACGTCATTGTCGTGCGCTTGTCCGTAAAGCACACCCAGGGTCGTAAAGCATAGCGCCACCAGCTAACTTCCGATTGGTTCCTTGTCACAAGACAGGCATCTGACCTCTACGTGACCAAGGCAGGTTTATGGCAAGCACGTGTTCGGCTGTTATGGCTGCCAAAATGAAGCTGGTTCCTTCATTCCCCCATTTTCTTTTTTTGTAAATTCCAATCATGGAATTGCTGTCTCTCTAGTATCCCCATCAGGGAGTGATAGGTACTGGCATCCCCATGTAAGGGAGTTCCCTTTGACTTAGCATTTTAACCAGGGAAAATGGACGGCGAAATTCTTTTCCAAACTGCTTCCTGCTGACTTTGGGACGAAGTTAGGGACCCCAGAAGGTTGAAATGCTAGTCAAAAGCAAAAAGGAATTTAGGCAATGGGGAATTCATCAGGGGCTTTTGGTTAGCAGACACTGTTGCAGAGACAGGGGGTGTCCACATCAGCTGGACTGGTTCACATCCACAGCAAGTTTAGGGCTCGCAGTCTACTTAGAACAGCCTGTAGTCAGCAACTGATACTCAGATGACAGCCAGAAGCAGAAACCTGTTTAAGATATATTTAAACTAGGAACAGAGGTTAAAACTTATTTACTGAAGCCCACAGTGCAGAAAAAGCAGATATCTGGATATCTGTTTAAACAGCAGGAACATATTTAGCAAAAACTACAGATTTTGGGCTATAAGCATGTACATTTTTCTTCTGTCCAGAGAGCCAGATATGGATTGGATAGAGGTGCTTTTGGCCTGATGAAAAGCCCTTTAAGTTTGTACTTAGATGACAACCAAAATAAACTTAAAAACTTTGAGCTCGTGCCTGAACAGTAGATAGTTACTATTTTATCAGCTAACATACTGACTAGTCTATAGTGGATCTGACTGACTGATGCTGTCAAGCTGACAACCAGTAATATTTCAGAGATCTGAGAAGGGTATATTTTGTCCGAATCTATTGAAAAGTGACAGAAGCCAGTCAGAAGCAAGTCCATACCCAAGTTTCTCCATTACCGCTGGAGGCAGGTGTCTCAAAGACCAGCAATCTTCGCCAGGCCTATACTGTGAGAGTTTTTTTCCTCTCTGTGGAAGAGGGACATGGAAAAGACTGACCTTGTTTTGTCTAGGCAAAGGGGTACAATCAATTTTCCAGTGTCCAGCAGCTTTGTCCACAGTCTCGGCTAGGTTCTGGCAGGCGGCAGGTTTCACATCTGAGCATCTCGCTCACTGGTCCAGGTGCAGGAACTGGGTGCCTCATAATCTTTGGAGACTTTGGGTCACTGTCAGGATCTGGCAGTCTGTCTGACATTATAAACTTTAAAGATAACAATTTAAATGCCATATTCTGAAGATCTCTGAAGCATTAGAGGTCTGTTTTAATTACTTGCCTTAAGCATACAAGAAGCACACAGGTGGCTAGGTAAAGTCTTACTTCTGTAATACAGCTGAACTTAAAACTATATAGAGCTACCTTATATTTCTTAAACAGTAGCTTAACTTCTTTCTGAGGCAGGGTTTTTCTGTGACTTTGGAGCCTGTTCTAGAATTCTATCTGCCGGACCAGGCAGGCCTTGAACTCATAAAGATCCATCTACCTCTTACTCCCGAGTGGTGGGATTAAAGGTGTATGCCACCAACGCCCTCAACTTAAAGTCGTGTGCCATCAACACCCTGAGCTTAAAGGTGTGTGCCACCAATATCTTAAACTTAACTTCTAAAAACATCATAAAACAAGAACTTTACATTGTCAGGCTTTGCTTAAAAATAATTCTAAATTGAAGCTCTTTAAGTACAAATATTAATAAAAACAAACATTTGAAAACTGGTTTTAAAAAGAAATTTAAATTCCCTTAAGGTCTTTCTGTAATATATAGAAGCATTAACATTTTAAATCTTAATTGAAAAACTTGTTTCTAAGATGGTACCTCTAATTTCCATGTGGTCACCTTTAGTCAAGATGGCGGTTTAAGTATTCTTTTTTTTTAACTTTAGCAAAATGGCGACCAGTCAAGTCATGTGACCAGTTGGCCATGTGCTGGCTAAACCAGGAAACAGAACATTTTAAAACAAGTATACATAAATTACTTGAGAAATAAACAGGACTTTTTAAAACAGAATTAGCTTAATATGGTTAAAATTTTAACTTATATCACCATTTTTAAAATTTACTGTTTGTAGACATGAGAAACCATAGCACAGTTTACATTTTTTTTCACTTGTAACAACCTTTTCTCTGACCTTCGACAACTTTCCTCTGACCTTCTACAACTTACTTTAACCCTCTATAACTTTTACCATTTGCTTTAACTCTCTTTAACCTTTTATTTTATTTCTCTGACTTTCTTAGACATTCTTAGACAATTTTTTTTCTTTTTATTACTTAAGTCTTTTTTTGTCAAAGTCCCTTTTATAGTTCTTAATAACTTTAAGGCCATTTAGATGTCCGGATCAGGCCAGATAAGTTCATACGCTCGAGCTCCATGTGCTCAAGGCAGAGAGACCTGGGGTAGGGGTGCTGCTGGTAACCCCAGACCCTAGGCCAATCCAGGTGTGGGAAAAAGACTCCTGCGGCCCCCCTGCATACCATGTGTGTAGAGCACAAAGAATGCCGGGCAGCTAGGCAAATGGCAGGGACCCACGGGACCGGCAAGTGGGGATAGGGAAAGACTCACCTACATGGGCCAGGCTCAGCTGTAAGGGCTGCAGCAGTGGTTCGAGTTCAGAAAAGCAGCATCGGGGGACTCCAACATAACACATTCTAACCCGTGACACATGGCAGAACTCCTTTCCCATGCCATGTGCTTAGGGCAACAAGAAAAGACCCCTGACCCATGCATGCCACGTGCATGGGCAATGTGGGACAGAAAGAGATGCTTAAGAAACACATAACACAAATGACAGCACATTAGACAGCACAAACATTAGACAGGACAAACCGCGGCAAAGAAATGGTGCCCCAAACCAAAATTACAACCAAACCTTGGACTTTCATCCAGGGTGGAACCAAGGTTCTCGCAAGTCTGCTTACCCTATGGTTCAATTACAAATTCTGCGCAGATCAAATACAAATTACAAATTCTGCGCAGATCAAATCAAGCAACCCTCGGACTTTCATCCAGGGCAGGACTTCAGGGTCTTCCCCAGAAGTCCGAATTACAAATACAAATTCTGCGCAGATCAAATACAAATCATGGCACCAAACCAAACAGCAAGAGACAAAACAAGAAACATAGAACATTGAACATATATAAGTTTCGAGCTCGAATCATCTTACCTCCAAGATGGAATCCACTCAGGTGAAGGGTGGTAGCAAATCCCGGACGAGCCCCCAAAATGTTAGACCCCCGAAAACTCAAGTATCCGGGGTCTCAGGCCAGGTTCGCAGTCACCCCAATCACCAGGCGGATTCGAGAGCTTGCTGCAAACTGCACGAGGCTTTATTGTAATTTAACGAGCTAACCCAATGTTAGCTCGGGTCTTTTACCCACCCGCCATGGTGGACAGCTAGAAAAAGACGGCTCCTACGGGCTCCCAAAAGATCTTATAGGGCAGCATAAGGGGAGTGTCTAGGGGTACGCACAGGCTCACGATTGGTGTGCCTCCAGGCTTGGAGGGCTTGCCCTGTGTTGATTGGTCAACTGGTTGTTAACTGGTTGTTATGGCTCATAGGCCCTCCCAGGGTGGTTGCTATGCTCTCTACGTCATTGTCGTGCGCTTGTCCGTAAAGTACACCCACGGTCGTAAAGCATAGCGCCACCAGCTAACTTCTGATTGGTTCCTTGTCACAAGACAGGCATCTGACCTCTAAGTGACCAAGGAAGGTTTATGGCAAGCACGTGTTTGGCTGTTATGGCTGCCAAAAGGGAAGCCAGTTCCTTCAGAAGGACAACATTTAAATGCATGTATTTTATCATGAACTTGGGTGTTCTAATTGGGATTTCTTCTTTGTACTTCAGCTAGCTGCTAGAGTAGTCCATCTGTCTATTTTATTTGAAAGAGAAAAACCTGTGTATCAGTTAGCAGACTCCTTGTTCTTTTTTAGGACACTGTGTTTAATGGATTAGACATTTTAGGCTTTGTTAGCAAACTTATCTAGCTGTGAATGTATGTTTCCTGGAGTTTTACATTTACCACTTTTCTATTCCATACATTATGCTAGTAAATAATCCACCATCTTTCAAAACTGGTCACATATATGAACAACAGACACACAATCCAAACAGAGAAAAGTTACAAGAAATAAATTTAGTGAAATGTGAAAAAAAGCAAAAAGCTCAGGTTTAATGGATACATCCCTCCTGGATGGAATTTTAGTACCCCAGAAAGGCGATGAGAAAGGGAGATGCAAAATAAACGCTGAGGTCAGATGAATTGAAGATACTGTCTTCCTGGTGGTCACCAGAACTTCACACAACCAGTAAAGTAAAGACAGAACCAGATCTCAAACAAAAAATAGGTCTTCCCCCATTCAGAAGTGTGGAAGTTTGCTCCATTGCTTTCAGAAATTCTAGGCACATGAGTAGGAATAGACAGAGCAGTATTTATGGAAATTTGAATACTTAGAGGTTAATGAGCTAGGAAGAATGTGTTAATGAGCTCTATTGTTAGACTGCACATTTTCCTCCAAGAGCAGGTGAAAAAAAAAACTGCACCTGCATTATTTAAGATTCTCTACACAAAGGGGATGGTAGAGTGCATCTATCCATGTATCTATAAATTAGATTTATTAGAATTTCTCACAAGCTGTGATTCCTGAAGTCCAACCATTGCTTCCTAATAATGGAAATTTGAAAGAATCCAATAGATCTTTTCTAAGACTTAAGGCTACCTTAAGTGAAGAATTCAGTAATTGTCCATTCTATGAGGCTGGACATGTAACAGGTTGTCTCTTTATACACAAAAATTCCAAAAATGTAAGCTCTAATCCTAGTACCTGAATGATGAATTTTTTAGTGGGAGCTAGGGAAGACAGGAAAAACACACAGCTGCCTTCTTCAATATTGTTTTGTTATGCCTTGGTTCATGCCAGAAATTGAGAACCAGGTGGATTGTAATCTATGTTTTGTTAAATTTCTGTTGAAATTAATGGCAACAAAAAACAGGAGGAAGGCACAAGATAAGACATATTAACTATTTTATTGTAGGCCTGGTAGAGTAGGGAGACAAAGAGAGAAGAGGAACAGAGTTACTGGCTGACCACCATGGCCAGTCACCTTAGAGAGGCAGAAAAAGTGCATAGTTGGGAGAAATGAGGAGCAGAAGCTGAGATAAGACTAGAGAGAAGAGTAGAGAGAGAAGTGTAGAGTATAGAGAGCGAAGTGGAGAGAGAGTAAAGAGAACATAAAAGGGCAGGGATCTATCCTTTAAAGGGGTCCTCTGCAAATGCGTGCAGGCTTAGTTCCCATGGAACACTGGGTTGAACAGGGTACTCCCCGTTTCATCAGGTAACAGAGCAGGCCAGAATAATGCCTTAACCTTTCATGTTCGATTCTTTATTTTGTTGTTGTTGTTGTTGTGGTGGTGTGTTATTAAAGAAATCATTTATCTGTGTAGACCTGGAAATCATTCTGTAGTTCAGGCTGATCTGAAACTCAGAAAGTCACATTGATTCTTTCTCCGGAGTGCTGGTGTTAAAGTGTGCACTGCTACCAAGTACCTAAAGTTGGATTTTATCACCTCAAATGATTTAAAAACCTCCAATTATGTAAATCACTCTCATATATACCCAATTCTTATTGAATTAAGTAATTCTAGAGTAGCCATCTCAACCAATTAGAAAGAAGATATGTGAAAATACTCTCGCCTGAAGGAAGCAGGGACAGCATCTGAGTGGATCCAAAACAATGTTTTCCCAAACAAAGGAAGGATGGTGGTTTTACTTAAGAAGTCTTCACATGTTGACATATTATTCTCTCTCTTCTTAGTCTACTCAGTTAACAATTCCACTCCTGAATATGATCACCATGTAAAAGCAGAAACATTTAGGGGCATTCTTATCTCAAAGTCATGCAGGAACATATATAAATTATAAAAATGATGGAAAGAAAGGTCTCTCACATGTTCATATTGTACTAGAAGGTCTTAGTTGAAAACTAAGTAAATGAAACTTTGAAAAGCAGATTGTCAGTCTTGGAGTTTAATCTAAAACACAAGTATGAAAATAGCAAAATTCATATAGATAAAAGATAGAGAATACAAAAACTGAAAATTTGAAAGAAATGTAACCTAATAGCACTGTGTACTCTTCCCCTTGATGAATGATTCTTGATGACTTCTATTAACCTCAGAGAATTCTATTATCTTTTTTAACCTGATTTTAATTTTAATTATATGCATGTTTTGTCTCCATGTGTCTGTGCACACTCACTTCAGATTGCAGATAAAGACAGGAGGTCCTTGGGATACAACAAAAGGTTAGCTTCCATGTATACTCTGGAAATTGAAACTGAGTCCTCTGTAACATCACACAGTGATATGAATTGCTGACTCATCTCTCCACTTCTACTTTTTATTTAAAATGTATTACTATACATTTTATATAAAAGATATTACACCAGTTTTCCTCTTTCTCTTCATTACATCGCTCCTCAAATATTAGTTGTCCTACTTTTTCCTTGAAAAGTATGTATGGAAGAGTATGCTGATACATGAAAACAACCTCTTGAGTGTGTTGTTTGTTAGTTTTATGTATGTAGTTTCAGGCCTGGTGCAATAGACAGCAGAAAGGTTTTACACTTTAGTGACACAGAGTAATACTCAAAATCGTATTTCAAAGTTCTCTATGAAAAATGTTTCACTAAGAGACATTATAGATGACTATGTATTGATTTCCAGGTGATTTTCATTTTTAGTAGCAACCAGGAAAGTGAATTATTCTCCTTTCTTTTGAAAGGATAACATAACCTGATTCAAAGTAACTTCAGGGGAAAATATTCACTTGGGTCATAATTATAAGGTAACCCCTAGAAAACAAGATGTTTGTCTCCATGGATCTCATGTGACTCATAATATAAAATGCTTTCAAATTATAAATTCTATACCTTTTTAAAATTCCAACATTTAAAATGTCTGTAGTAGCCTAGTTATACATTAAGTGAAGAAGGTGAGTAACTGTCCACTATTTTCAAAAAGAGAAACACAGGGAAATATCAAATAATCAATCGCTTTTAAGAAAATGAATTCAGGAAGCTCTGCTCCTATTTTAAAAACAATCTGGATCATCAGAGACTAGAGAATCTCCATGTTTCTGACTATGCCTTCCCTAGCACACACAACTTTACTACCATGCCTATTCTACTCAAAACATGGAGATGTCCTTGGCTATCCTGTGGTTCCAAAATCTAACACAATTTCAGGTGTCCACTGCAAGCTGTATCCTCTCAGGACCTCTCTAAAGGTATTTCAGATCTGTTAAAAAGTCAGCATCTCTCTATGAGCCCTTCAAACTTGCATTGTCAGTCAAGATAATAAGGGAGAAATATCCTTGCAAACTCCAAAATATTCAGGGTTCCAGCCAGACACCAAGCAAACAGAGATTGTATTCTTTTGCCTTACTGTATGTTAATTCTACTATTGTTTTAATCACACTGTATTCAGAGTCAGGAGACAGAGAATGAGAAATGTTGGTCCTTATTATATAATGCAGTACAATACCATCGACTGTAATGGTGCTATTACTTCTAGAAGGTGGAAGAGTCTTCTAATCTCAATGAACTTAATATACAAGCGAGTGTCTCATAAACATACCATAGAGAATAATATGATTTAGATAAGGCCACACAGGTGTGCCTGGAGAAGAGTCTCTTCTCTTAATCTAGATCTTATCAATTTAGAAATTAATATTAACCTCCAGACAAAAAAAATGGATGTAATTTTCTTTGTCAACAGAGAAAACCTTTCTAATTTAGTGATATCTCAAATACCAATGATCCATGTTTGGGTCCAAAAATATAAAACATTTTGGGTCTGGATTTAGTGGTTTCCCAAATGTAAGCAGCAAATTTCTGAGGACTACAAGGAAAGAATTGTGAAACTCATGCAGAGTAAGTCATAGTGCAGAAGTCTTCTGACCCATGTTTTTACTTTATTGAATCAGAACCCAAGCAAAGTCTCAGCAGGGAGAGAGACAGAGAGAAATCCCTAGGAACCCAGTAAAATGTAACTTGCAATGTTACCAATATTGTCATGTCTTTGTATCAATTCTTAAGTGTGGTTCTCTCTCTCTCAAAATCACACTCTCCCAAAATTCAATCTTTCTAGTAATATCTGTACTAAATCCATGATAAAAATCATTTTTACTGTGTTGTTTTCATGTGAGGCAGAGCAGGTGATCTCGGTAAGTTCTTGGCCATTTACATAATGAGTTCCAGGTCAGACAAGGTTTAGAAAAAGCCTGTGCCTCAAAACATCATCACTCCAAACATTTCTACTTAATAAACTTTAGAAATGTGATAATGGTGTAACAGATAAAGTAATTACCTTAAAACTATACATTCACAGCCTGTGGTGTTTGCATATGCCTTTAAACCCAGCACTCAGGAGGCAGAGGCTGGTGGATTTCTTTAAGTTTGAAACCAGCCTGGTCTACAAGAGCTAGTTCCAGGACAGCCTAAAAAAGCCACAGAAAAACCCAGTCCTGAATAACACACAAATAAATAAATACATAAAATAAAACAAATGAACAGCAACAACAACAACAAAACTATGTCTTCATTTTTTGCAACTCCAGACAGCTGCTGCAGGACATGCCTATAATCCAATGCTTTCAATGACAGATAAAATAAGACAAAACAAATCCTGCCAAGTCCATTAATGTGGCATGGCAACCTAGAGACTGTGTCTCAAACATGTTACCTGTAAAAGACAAACACCCAAAAGATTTTTCCTATATTTACACCCAAACATGACACATATGCACAACTTCCACATAAATAATCACATAAATACAAACATACATAACTAAATACATCATAAAATTATCATAGGATATTTTGGCACATTCTAAATGTTCCAATACCTGGGCAGCAGAGACAAGAAAATTTCTGTGAATTCATCTCCATTCTGAGTTCAACGACAGCATAAAATATGGAGAGTAACCCTGTCTCAACATAAAATTCCAACTCTGATTATCATGGAATCATCCTGAAATCCTTTTCTAAAATACACTGAAGTGGTTCAGCTTAATCTCACCACAGGACCCAGGTAAAGGACAATATATCCTAAAGTCATTCTTGATGTCTGCCAGTGGTAGCTGTCAAAGTATTTTCAGATATGAATATAGCTGAGTATGGTAGCAGAAATAGGCTGATCTCTGTGAATTCAAGCCAATTTGGACTACATAGTTAATATGATAGTTAGGCAATTCTCAGTGACACACACACACACACTCAAATATATACCGACATACAACAGAGCCACACCTCCTAAGAGTGCTGTTCCCTATGAGCATATGGGTCCAATTACATTGAGACTACCAACATTCCTCCCTTTCCTTGTGATTAAATTATCTAAAATTAAGAAACAAAAACTATGATATTAACTGATGTTACTCAGCTCCCTATAATTCTATGTGTATGTGTAGAAATTAAATGAATAAACATACCACAGCTTTCACAAAATTATCTCAAAGTGACCCTTGAGCCGTTGTTTCTGATGGTCCAGCTACTGATATTTCTTCCAAAAGCAGAAGCCCCATGCTCAAGAGCTCCCTCCAGAAATGTAGGTGATCCCTTGCTATGGATAAGCAACTCCTTGAAATTCCTTATTTTTTCAAGTTAAGACTGTAGGGGAAGCTGTAGCCACGCCCTCTTAGGGGCTGTCCACAGGTGTACCTGACCATGCTTGTGAGGGCGTGATCAGAGTGACGTAGTGTGACTGCGTTTGCGCTTTCGGTTTCTCTTTCTGTTCGGCTTGCATACAGGCTGCTGCCATGCCAGCTGGTAGGTCGCTCTGTAAGTAAGGCTTTTCCCTATTAAATACCCTTGTATTTCTACCTGACTCAATATTGGTAATTTCCCACTATAAAAGACAGCTCCACTGATGCTCAATCACAAAACAACATAGAAAAATGATTTAAAATCTGCTTCCTGCCACAAGGATTATAGCACAAAACTGGATTCTTGCCTATCTACTAGCCCAACACCATGCAGATTTGAAATCTCTGCAGATGCAAAATTCCTTTTGTCCCTGGTACTGCAATTCACTGAATCACAACATTGTGGTTAGTTACATCACCAAGACACAAGGTATCTAATTGTGTTTTGGTGAAAGGTAATGACATCACGATTTTTCTTCAAGTTATTGGACTATTTGCAATATTTAAAATATAATCCTGATAATAGAATGCAATGTTCAGAACTTCTAGAAACCACAACTTCAGTTTTCTAATGTGTCTTCCCATGGCTAACAAAAGCAGTGGCTATAAGTGAACTCTGGATGTTGATACTGCAAAAACAACATCCCCATATGGCAGGGTTGCGGTGTCTCACATTACCCAGTAAATCCATACTGGGAGGCACAGAGGAAAAAGGCCATTGGGAAGGTCAGCACATGGACCAACAAAACTACAGTCTGGTTCATAGTCCATCTGAAACCAACAGAATTGAAAGCTCACTGGGTGGTGGCAGCACATGCCTTTCATCCCAGCACTTGATAGAGAGAGGCAGTAGCATTTCTGAAAGTTGAAGACCAGACTGGTCTACAAGATAAGTCCCAGGACACAGTAAACCTGTCTTGAAAAGTAAACAAACAGACACACAATAACTACATAAAAATTAAATGATATGATAGCTCAATAGACCTGCTTGGAACATCATACACACAGAAAAACCCTGTGTAAACCAACCAACAAAACCAAATAAAAAACAAAAGAAATAAAGCAAACAACCTCGACTGAAGACCAGAGTGTGCAGCCAGGCAGTAGTTAGCCATCGATGCCAGGTCATGGTGGAGCACACCTTTAAACCCAGCACTTGGGAGGCAGGAGCAAGTGGATATCTGATTTCTAGGCAATCCTTGCCTACAGTACATTGATCCAGTCTAAAAGAGTAGTAGGGTCAGGTGGTGGCTCAAACCATTATCCTGTACTTGCTCCCTGTTGGGACAAACA
>NW_023277001.1:0-16750 GCF_003668045.3 Cricetulus griseus | reverse complement strand
TAAGATTTTAGGCTACTTTAATTGAAGAATTCAGTAATTGTCCATTCCATGAGGCTGGACATGTCAGGTTGTCTCTTTATACACAAAAATTCCAAAATCGTAAGCTCTAATCCTAGTACCTGAATGATGAATTTGTTAGAGAGAGCTGGGGTAGCAGGAAAAAACAGACAGCTGCCTTCTTCAACATTGTTTTGTTATGCCTTGGCTCCTGCCAGAAAGTAAGATCCAGGTTATAGGTGGATTGTAATCTATGTTTTGTTAAATTTTTGTTTAAATTAATGGCAGTGAAAAAGAGGAGAAAGTCACAAGATAAGACATATTAACAATTTTATTGTAGGCCTGTTATAGTAGGGAGACTAAGAGAGAAGAGGAACAGAGTTACTGGCTGACCACCATGGCCAGTCACCTTAGAGAGGCAGAGAAAGTGCATAGTTGGGAGAAGAGAGGAGCAGAAGCTGAGAGAAAACTAGAGAGAAGAGTAGAGAGAGAAGTGTAGAGTGTAGAGAGAGAAGTGTAGAGAGAGCAGAGAGAGCATAAATGGGCAGGGATCTATCTTTTAAAGGGGTCCTCTGCACCTGGGGCAGACTTAGTTCCCATGGAACACTGGGCTGACCAGGGTACTGCCTGTTCCATCAGGTAACACTGCAGGCCAGCATAATGCCTGAACCTTTCATGTTTGATTGTTTATTTTGTTGTTGTTGTTGTTGTTGTTGTTGTGTGTGTGTGTGTGTGTGTGTGTGTGTGTGTGTGTGTGTGTGTGTGTGTTTTCAAGAAATCATTTATCTGTGTAGACCTGGAAATCATTCTGTAGTTCAGGCTGATATGAAACTCAGAAAGTCACATTGATTCTTTCTCCTGAGTGCTGGTGTTAAAGTGTACACTGCTACCAAGTACTTAAAGTTGGATATTATCTCCTCAAATGATTTAAAAACCTCCAATTATGTAAATCCCTCTCAGATATACCCAATTCTTATTGAATTAAGTAATTCTAGAGTAGCTATCTCAACCAATAGGAAAGAAGATATGAGAAAATTCTCTCTCCTGAAGGAAGCAGGGACAGCATCTGAGTGGATCCAAAACAATGTTTTCCCAAACAAAGGAAGGATGGTGGTTTTACTTAAGAAGTCTTCACATGTTGACATATTATTCTTTCTCTTCTTAGGCTACTCAGTTAACAATTCCACTCCTGAACATGATCACCATGTAAAAGCAGAAACATTTGGGGGCATTCTTAACTCAAAGTCATGCAGGAACATATATAAATTATAAAAATAATGGAAAGAAAGGTCTCTCACATGTTCATATTGTACTAGAAGGTCTTAGTTGAAAACTAAGTAAATGAAACTTTGAAAAGCAGATTGTCAGTCTTGGAGTTTATTCTGGAACACAAGTATGAAAATGGCAAAATTCATATAGATAAAAGACAGAGAATACAAAAACTGAAAATTTGAAGGAAATGTAACCTCATAGCACTGTGTACTCTTCCCCTTGATGAATGATTTTTGATGACTTCTATTAACCTCAGAGAATTCTATTATATTTTAACCTGATTTTAATTTTAGTTATATGCATGTTTTGTCTCCATGTGTCTGTGCACACTCACTTCAGATGGCAGCTAAAGACAGGAGGTCCTTGGGATACAACAAAAGGTTAGCTTCCATGTACATTCTGGAAATTGAAACTGAGTCCTCTGTAACATCACACAGTGATATTAATTGCTGACCCATCTCTCCACTTCTACTTTTTATTTAAAATGTATTACTATACATTTTATTTAAAAGATATTACACCATTTTTCCTCTTTCTCTTCATTACATCGCTCCTCAAACATTAGTTGTCCTACTTTTTCCTTGAAAAGTATGTATGGAAGAGTATGCTGATACATGAAGACAACCTCTTGAGTGTGTTATTTGTTTGTTTTATGTATATAGTTTCAGGCCTGGTGCAATAGACAGCAGAAAGGTTTTACGCTTTAGTGACACAGAGTAATACGCAAAATCGTATTTCAAAGTTCTCTATGAAAAATGTTTCACTAAGAGATCTTATAGATGACTATGTATTGATTTCCAGGTGCTTTTCATTTTTAGTAGCAACCAGGAAAGTGAATTATTCTCCTTTCATTTGAATTGAAAACATAACCTGATTCAAAGTAACTTCAGGGGAAAATATTCACTTGGGTCACAATTATCAGGTAACCCCTAGAAAACAAGATGTTTTTCTCCATGGATCTCATGTTACTCATAATATAAAATGTTTTCAAATTATAAATTCTATACCTTTTTAAAATTCCAACATTTAAAATGTCTGTATTAGCCTAGGTATACATTAAGTGAAGAAGTTGAGTAATTGTCCACTATTTTCAAAAAGAGAAATACAGGGAAATATCAAATAATCAATCGCTTTAGAGGAAATGAATTCAGGAAGCTCTGCTCCTATTTTAACAACAACCTGGAGCGTCAGAGACTAGAGAATCTCCGTGTTTCAGACTATGCCTTCCCTAGCAAACACAACTTTACTACCATGCCTATTCTACTCAAAACATGGAGATGTCCTTGGCTATCCTGTGGTTCCAAAATCTAACACAATTTCAGGTGTCCACTGCAAGCTGTATCTTCTCAGGATCTCTCTAAAGGTATTTCAGATCTGTTAAAAAGTCAGCATCTCTCCATGAGCCCTTCAATCTTGCATTGTCAGTCAAGATATTAAGGGAGAAATATCCTTGCAAACTCCAAAATATTCAGGGTTCCAGCCAGACACCAAGCAAACAGAGATTCTATTATTTTACCTTACTGTATGTTGATTCTATTATTGTTTTAATCACACTGTATTCAGAGTCAGGAGACAGAGAATGAGAAATGTTGGTCCTTATTATATAATGCAGTACAATACCATCGAATGTAATGGTGCTATTACTTCTAGAAGTGGAACAGTCTTCTAATCTCAATGAACTTAATATACAAGTGAGTGTCTCATAAACATACCATAGAGAATAATATGAATTAGATAAGGCCACACAGGTGTGCCTGGTGAAGAGTCTCTTCACTTAATCTAGATCTTATCAATTTAGAAATTAATATTAACCTCCACACAAAAAAACGGATGTAATTTTCTTTGTCAACAGAGAAAACCTTCCTAATTTAGTGATATCTCAAATACCAATGATCCATGTTTGGGTCCAAAAATATAAAACGTTTTGGGTCTAGATTTACTGGTTTCCCAAATGTAAGCAGCAAATTTCTGAGGATTACAAGGAAAGAATTGTGAAACTCATGCAGAGTAAGTCATAGTGCAGAAGTCTTCTGGCCTATGTTTTTACTTTATTGAATCAGAACCCAAGCAAAGTCTCAGCAGAGAGAGAGAGAGAGAGAGAGAAATCCCTAGGAACCCAGTGAAATGTAACTTGCAATGTTACCAATATTGTCATGTCTGTGTATCAATTCTTAAATGTGGTTCTCGCTCTCTCAAAATAACACTCTCCCAAAATTCAATCTTTCTAGTAATATCTGTACTAAATCCATGATAAAAATCATTTTTACTGTGTTATTTTCATGCGAGGCAGAGCAGGTGATCTCGGTAAGTTCTTGGCCATTTACATAATGAGTTCCAGGTCAGACAAGGTTTAGAAAAAGCCTGTGCCTCAAAACATAAATCACTCCAAAAATTTCTGCTTAATAAACTTTAGAAATGTGATAATGGTGTAACAGATAAAGTAATTACCTTAAAACTATACATTCACAGCCTGTGGTGGTGGCATATGCCTTTAAACCCAGCACTCAGGAGGCAGAGGCTGGTGGATTTCTTTAAGTTTGAAACCAGCCTGGTCTACAAGAGCTAGTTCCAGGACAGCCTAAAAAAAGCCACAAAAAAACCCAGTCCTGAAAAACACACAAATAAATAAATACATAAAATAAAACAAATGAAAAACAACAACAACAAAAAAAACTATGTCTTCATTTTTTGCAACTCCAGACAGCTGCTGCAGGACATGCCTATAATCCAATGCTTTCAATGACAGATAAAATGAGACAAAACAAATCCTGCCAAGTCCATTAATGTGGCATGGCAACCTAGAGACTGTGTCTCAAACATGTTACCTGTAAAAGACAAACACCCAAAAGCTTTTTCCTATATTTACACCCAAACCATGACACATATGCACAACTTCCACATAAATAATCACGCAAATACAAACATACATAAGTAAATACATCATAAAATTATCATAGGATGTTTTGGCACACACTAAATGTTCCAATACCTGGGCAGCAGAGACAAGAAAATTTCTGTGAATTCATCTCCATTCTGAGTTCAAGGACAGCATAAAATATGGAGAGTAACCCTGTCTCAACATAAAATTCCAACTCTGATTATCATGGAATCATCCTGAAATCCTTTTCTAAAATACACTGAAGTGGTTCAGCTTAATCTCACCACAGGACCCAGGTAAAGGACAATATATCCTAAAGTCATTCTTGATGTCTGCCAGTGGAGCTGTCAACGTATTTTCAGATATGAATATAGCCGAGTATGTTAGCAGAAATAGGCTGATCTCTGTGAATTCAAGCCAATTTGGACTACATAGTGAATAAGATAGTTAGTCAATTCTCAGTGACACACACACACACACACACTCACAAATATACCTACATACAACAGAGCCACACCTCCTAAGAGTGCTGTTCCCTATGAGCATATGGATCCAATTACATTGAGACTACCAACATTCTTCCCTTTCCTTGTGATTAAATTATCTAAAATTAAGAAACAAAAACTGTGATATTAACTGATGTTACCCAGCTCCCTATAATTCTATGTGTATGAGTAGAAATTAAATGAATAAACATACCACAACTTTCACAAAATTATTTCAAAGTGACCCTTGAGCTGTTGTTTCTGATGGTCCAGCTACTGATATTTCTTCCAAAAGCAGAAACCCCATGCTCAAGAGCTCCCTCCAGAAATGTAGGTGATTCCTTACCATGGATAAGCAACTCCTTGAAATTCCTTATTTTTTCAAGTAAAGACAGCTCCACTGATGCTCAATCACAAAACAACATAGAAAAATGATTCAAAATCTGCTTCCTGCCACATGGATTATAGCACAAAACCTGGATTCTGCCCTATCTACCAGCCCAACACCATGCAGATTTGAGAAATCTCTGTAGATGTAGATTCCTTTTGTCCCTGGTACTGCAATTCACTGAATCACAACATTGTGGTTAGTTACATCACCAAGACAAAACGTATCTAATTGTGTTTTGGCGAAAGGTAATGACATCACCATTTTTCTTCAAGTTATTGGACTACTTGCAATATTTGAAATACAAACCTGATAATAAAATGCAATGTTCAGAACTTCTAGAAACCACAATTCCAGTTTTCTAATGTGTCTTCCCATGGCTAACAAAAGCAGTGGCTATAAGTGAACACTGGACATTGACACTACAAAAACAATATCCCCACATGTCAGGGTTGCAGTGTCTCACATTACCCTGTAAATCCATATTGGGAGGCACAGAGGACAAAGGCCATTGGGAAGGTCAGCACATGGACCAACAAAACTACAGTCTGGCTCATAGTCCATCTGAAACCAAAAGAATTGAAAGCTCAATGGTTGGTGGGAGCACATGCCTTTCATTCAAGCACTTGATAGAGAGAGGCAGTTGCATTTCTGAAAGTTGAAGACCAGACTGGTCTACAAGATAAGTTCCAGGACACAGTAAACCTGTCTTGAAAAGTAAACAACAGGCACACAATAACTACATAAAAATTAAATGATATGATAGCTCAACATCATACACACAGAAAAACTCTGTGTAAACCAACCAAACAAAACCAAAAAAAAAAAAAACAAAAGAAATAAAGCAAAACAACCTCGACTGAAGACCAGAGTGTGCCGCCAGGCAGTAGTTAGCCATCGATGCAGGTAATAGTGGAGCACACCTTTAAACCGAGCAATTGGGAGGAAGGAGCAAGTGGATCTCTGATTTCTAGGCAACCCTTGCCTAGAGTAGATTGATCCAGTCTAAAAGAGTAGTAGGGTCAGGAGTTGGTGGCTCAAACCATCATCCTGTGCTTGCTCCCTGTTGGGACAAAGACCAAAGACCACACCTACAGCAATATTTCTAGCCCCTAAATTGGGATGAGAAGCCCCATTTAACCTTAGGCACTCAGATCAGAAAATCAGCAAATAGAAGCCAAGGAAACAAAACACACTTCCAAGAAAGAAAAACTGAGAAATCACCACCTAGACCTGAATCACCTCAAAGCAAAATAAATGGCACCAGCATACCAACAGAACCAACAGCCACCAGAGCAGTAAGTCACTACCAGATTCCGGCTATTGTACCTCAGCAAGTCATGAATATTCCAACATATTTGAAGCAAAATTAAGACCTTATTTATAAAGATGATAGAAGTCCTGAATGTTGAAAAGAATTAAAACCTTAAAGTATTCTGAGAGAAGATGAATGAAAGTAAAAGCTACTCTGGTAATTTACTGATTTTGTTGTTACCCTTAGGACACTATCTCTTTTGGAGCTTAGGAGAGAAACTCAGGTTAACACTGAAAGAAAACCATTGTTTCTTTATTTTATCTTTTACATTGTCACTGTCTTGTGCTCAGCTAGGTTTCTTATCCAGCCCAGGCCCTCTTGCCTAAGACATTGTTAATTGAGTGGAAGTCTTTTTCCCAACATAAACCATCAGTGAACACAAGCATTTTCAGGCACAAATCAGATATTCTTATGTAAGAAAACACTCAGTCGACGTTTGCTCAGATCACCCTAGAAATGGTCATGTTGATACCAGTACACTTAAACAATGGAGTACTACTCAGTAGAAAAAATAATGGAATATTAAAATTCATAGGCAAATGGATGGAAATAGAAGAAAGCATCCTGATGAGGTAACCAAGTCACAAAAAGAAAAACATGCTATGTGCTCTCTTATATATGGGTTTTAGACATGGGACAAAGGATTAACAGCCTACAATCCACAACACCAGAGAAGCTAGAAAACAAGGAAAATCCTTAGAGAGATAGACATGGTCTACCAGTGAAGGGGAAATGGACAGGATATCTAGAGCTAATTGGGACCATGGGGTTGGGGAGAGTTAGGAGAATGAAAAGGGAAGAAGAGGATGGGAGAGGAGGACTTGAGGTAGCAGGAAGTTTGAGACAGTGGAAGAAAAGAGGGCAGCAGGAGAAAACACTCCATAATAGACAGAGCCATTATACATTCAAAGAGAAATCTGGCACTTGGAAAATGTCCAGTGATGTACAAGGATGACACCAGTTACCAATGTAAGCAATAGTCAAGAGTTTACCTTAAATGCCCTTCTCTGATAATGAGATGGATGACTACCTTATATGCAACCCTAGAGCCTTCATTCAGTAGCTGAAAGAATCAGAAGCAGACACCTACAGCTAAACATTGAGCCACACTCCTGGAATCTAGTTTTAGATAGGGAGCAGTGATGAGCAAAGGGGTCAAAACCAAACAGGAGATATCCACAGAAACAGTTGACATGAACAAGGGGGAGTTCATGGACCACAGACTGATAGCTAGGAAACAAGCACAGGACTGATCCAAGCCCCTTGAGCATGGGTGAGAGTTCAGAGGTCTGGGCAATCTATGGGGCCTGCGGTACTGGATTAGAATTTAT
The DNA here is from genome assembly GCF_003668045.3 of Cricetulus griseus. Lineage (NCBI taxonomy): Eukaryota > Metazoa > Chordata > Mammalia > Rodentia > Cricetidae > Cricetulus > Cricetulus griseus. The sequence goes on along the minus strand of NW_023277001.1, from coordinate 9,084 downwards.
CCCTAGGATATGAATGGGCTTTGGGAGTCCATTCCACATAAAGCAACACTCTCTTGGCCTAGAGCCCCCGAGGTGTTCCTAGGCCATAATCCAAATGATATGACAGACTTTGAAGATCACTTTTGGTAGACCTCACCTTTGCTGTGGAGCAGAACGGGATGGAGTAGGGAGTCAGTGGGGGGGGCAGGAGAGGAGCGGGTGAGGAAATTGTGATTGACATGTAAAACAAACTGCTTTCTAATTTAAATTTAAGAAAGGAAAGTAATGATCCCCATTTCCTTGGAATCTGCCGAATTTGGCTGTATAGCACCATGCACTCTTGAGAAATCTCTGCACATCAGAAACTTCTCTTCTCCCCTGGAAATAAACTTCACTGAATCCCATCATTGTATTCAGTTGTACCAACAAGTTATGAGCATTCTATTCATGTGTACATAAAAGACAATCCACATTGTGATTTTCCAACAAGTTTCTAAACTATATATAATATTTTTAATACAAGCCTGAGGAAGGAATACAATATTCAGAACATCTAGAAACCGGAACTTCAGTTTTCTAATCTGTCTTCCTACTACAACCAGAAGCAATGCCCATATATGAACACTGGACCTTGATACTGCAAGAATTATATCCCCCATGCCAGGGTTGCAATGTCTCCCAATACCCAGTAAATCCATACTTGGAGGCATGGAAGACAGAGGCCATTGTCTGGCTCAACATATTTACCAAAAGGACTACATACAGGCTCATTTTCTGCTAAACTTCCAAAAGAATTGAAAGCTTACTGAGTGGGGGGATGGTAGGACATGCCTTCAATAACAGCACCTGGAAGTTAGATGCAGTAAAATTTCCCTGAGTTCATACCAGACTGGTGTACAAGGTGAGTCCCAGGACAGCCACAACAGTTACACAGGGAAACCATGTCATGAAAAACCAATAAGTAAATATATAAATAAATGAAATGATAGCTCAACAAACCTGCTTTGAATACCATTTACCCACCATGGTATAGATTGTGGTCCTTCTTACAACTTATTTCAGCAAAGGCAGAAGAAAACATTACAAGAACCCATGAATTATCTCACACTAGTACTCCTGACTGCTAACACCTGCCGCATAACAGACCCCACATAGGCTAGGGCCACCCTGGTAGGAGTCATATTAACAGCTTTGCTACTTGTGATCAGAGATCAAATGACTCAGATATCACAGTCCTTCCAACTTTGTCCTTACATTAGCATAGACAGAACCCTAGTCTAAAATATTTGTATTTTAGTAGAAACTCCTCCTCTCTTGCATAGCACATCCTTTTCCTCATCCAAAGCACAGAGTCAATTGTGTGCACATTCGATTACACACTCAATGTCCTATGCACCAAACCCCCTGACTCAGAGCTGGGAAACCCTGCAAGCAAACACAGGTCACATTCACATAGTAACTGTGGTTACTGTGTAACTGAGTGAAAAAAAAAACAGGCCACAGATTAGAGAAAAATGGGTTATTGTTATGAATAGCAGAAAGAAAAGATAAGATGAATATGATGCATATATAATCTGAAAAACTATTTTGAAAAGTTGAAACAGTCTTTGTCCCCATGTGGTCCAGAGACTAAAGTCTTGTATTAGAGCACATTAAATATTCCTCACCTTTTCTCTAAAGCTAAGCACAATAAACCTGAGAAATACCAGTTTGTAGAAGTGGATATTAGCAGATACGTAAAATACAATCAGACAGCCAGTGTATTTCTTAAATAATTACTTAAGTCCACCACTATCCTCAAAGAACAGTTCTTCAGGGACAGGGTCCTGAGGTGAAGGTCATAGGGCAAAAGGAAAATATGACAATTAGAAGGCAGAAAAAATAAATTCTAAGTTGAGGAGGCATTGCAGAGGATATGTCCCAGACTAACTAAGCTTCTGGAGAAGAATAGCTTCCTGTAAACTACATCAGTGGGGTGGGAGGATGGAAAAACATGGGAGACTCAAATGAATTCATCAAAAACTATAAAATAATTAGAGAAATTCAGGAGGAGACTAGTCAATCAATGCCACACCTGGGAAACAGAGTATCTCAAGAACATTACTGAATTAAGACACAGTGCCCTTAGGACAGACAACAATAGCTCCATATGTTGGGAAGGGTTTGGTTCTCAGGATTTGAAGGAACCTTTACAAAAAATTATGGCCCCAGACCATTACTAGCCTGAGGACTTAAATGAAAGTCTTGCATGAGGTATAGAGTTCTTAACACAACTGTGTTTTATTTTCAAATAATGGTTACCTGGTCTCATATTGCCCACCTGACAAAATTATGTTTTTTCTCAAGAAAAAAAAAACTAGTATTTTATGACACCAAGGTTTAAGGTTTGTTGTGACCCTGTAGTTCCTCTATCAGGAGATTTTCAGACGCCTATTCTTAGATATTGGGATGGCCCTAATTGCTTGTAAATCAGGGGTGGCTTCTTTGTAATGGTTTCAAGCCAAATATCTGGACATTCCTGGTGAACAAATGAGTATCCTAGTAGCCAAACAAGGCTGGTAAGCATATACTTATTTTTGGGTGTCAGAGCCAGTCCTTTCTCAACACAATTCTATTTAGAGAGACATACTATGGGAGGTAAAGACAGGCAAATCTCTGTGAGTTCAAGGCCAGTATGGCTTACAGAGAGAGAGCCAGGATTGGCTCAAATGCTACATAGAGAATCCCTGTCTCGAAAAAAAGTGTTAAATTGACTAGAAACATGCTCCTACAAGTAGCTCCCTGCTCCCAATGCTCTGATCATATTAAGACCACAGAGTAAAATTATTGAGAGAACTCCCCCTTAGGCAAAGAATTTACATGGCCACATGGCACTTCACAGGACAGGGAATCTGGCCACACTCTCCCCACAGATACAGAAAGGACCCACCCCACTATCTGTCATACCTCGCCATCTGCTCCTCCCCATCTGCAGACAGCATCCCTTAGCTCACCATTTTGTGATTTCCCAGACCACTGAAGCTCTCAGCTCAGCTCCCTGAAGCAGCAACTGCAACCCAGCACACAAAACAGCTCTCTTCTCTTCAACGACAAGCTTGAAGAGTGGTGACCGGAAGAGCCCTGCACCTCTTCTGACTGGCAGGTCACATGATTGGATAGTGAGGCTTGAGTGACAAGAGCATCTCCCATAGGGTTAGAGTGTGCTTAAAGACACAGTTTTGTGGTTCCTGACTATGCCTTCCACAGAAGAAAAGAAGATTTAGTACATCTGCAACCATTTGCATCTCAATAGCACTGGCTTCTGGCTCAGTTTACAGACACTGCTGTCTTCCAGTTTCTCATAGAAACTTCCCCTTTTCCTCCTGGATATAATTAAAATGTTAGTACACACCAATAAGTGTCTCTGACAATGCAGAAATCCAAATCAGATCAAATAAAAACGAATTAGAACAGCTCACTTGGGAGACATGGAGCAGGGACAGAGCACTGGGGCAATGAAGCCTCCATTCCCAACCCCCCATCTGCTCTGAACTCCTCTCCCTCCCTCTCTCCTTTGTCTTCTCTCTCAGCAGGATCAGTACTCTGAGATCCCTGAAGTTCCGCAGCCACCGCTGTGTGGGATAAACAGCAATGGCAGAGGCTGTAGCTCTGGGAATAGCCACATCAGGAGCAGGAGCCTCAGTGTTGACAGCAGCCTCCCTCACCCCAATCTCCACAGTTGCTCCCTGGCTATGGGAGATGGCAGAAGGGGCAGCGATCTAAATGGCAGTGGTGGAGGCGGCTGGACCAAAGTGTTCACTGGCAGATATTTTGTGCATGAGTTTTCTAAGGAAGGAGATAACTCTCCATACTCCCATGACCTCTCTGACAGCCCATATGGTGTAGTGTGCAAGTATTTTCAAAGAGGGTGTGTATTTATGAAGAACTCTGCAAATATGAACTCAGCAAGCCACTGCTGAAGTACCCCCGGAGGGCTCAGTTACTAAGGATGATTCAGAGAAGGAGCCAACTGTGGTGGAGACAAAGAAGCTGATTTGCCCCTCTGCTTCATTCAGAGTGTCTCTATGAGTAAAAACTGTGTGTATCTGCACCGAGAGTCCTGTTACATGTGTGGCCTGCAGGTCCTGCACCCAATGGATGCTGCCTAGAGGTCACAAAACATAAACTCTTGCATTGAGGCCCATGAGAAGGACATGGAGCTATATTTGCTGTGCAGTGCAGTAAGGACATGGTATGTGTGATCTGCATGTAGGTGGTCTATGAGAAAACCTACCCCAGTGAGCACAGCTGTGGGATCCTGTCCAACTGCAACCACACCTACTCTCTCAAGTCATTCGAAAAGGTAAAAGTGCTAAACAATTTCAGAACAGGATCATAAAATGAAGCTCCTCCCCAATCTTTATTTGTGCTTTCTATTTTTGGGAAGAATTTAGTGTCTTTTGCCAACTTCCAACCAGAAGGACCACATTTAAATGCATGTATTTTATCATGAACAAGGATGTTTTAATTGTGATATCTTCTTTGTATTTCAGCTACCTGCTAGGTTAGTCAGTCTGTCTATATCATTAGAATAAGGAAATCCTTTGTAACAGTTAGTAAATTCGTTGTGGTTTTTGAAGAGATTGTTTTTAATGGCCTAGACAGTTTAGGTTTCATAAACAAACGTACCTAGCTCTGAATGTAAATTTCTTGACGTTTAACATTTAACACTTTCCTATTCCATCCATTTAGGTAGCCAATAATCCACCATACATTAAAAATTGTTCTTATAAGAAACACACACACACACACACACACACACACACACACACACACACACACACACACACAATCCAAACAGAGGAAAGTTACAAGAAGTAAATTTACTTAAGGGAAAAAAAGAAAAAAAAACAGAAAAGGCTCATGTTTAATGCATTCAGCACCCCTGGATGGCCTTCCAGTACCCAGAGAGGAAATGGGAAATGGATACACAAAAAACAATGAGTCTTGTCCCTGGGGGACTCTGTGGGAGTGATCATGTGTAACTCTGTGGGAAGCATCATTATTTCTCATTATTTTGCTTTCTGAGATGCAACAGGTTTTGATGGAAGATGGGGAGAAGTAGCTTGGGTAGAACCTTCACCATTAGATTTCAGACTCTTTGGGTCTATGGAAGCCAGTAGCTAGAATGAAGCTTTCACCGTAAAAATAATATGATTATCTAGTTTATACAGTCCACCATAGTAGGTGTATTGAGTGATGCCCCTGTCCCTCATGTGGAAGTTTTCAAAGAATATTAAAAATTAAAGAGAGATTTAAGGACACAAAAGAGATGTTTGCTCTGCGGTTTTATGCTGAGGTCAGATGAACTGAACATACTTTCTTCCTGTTTGGCACAGGGACATCAGACAACCAGGAAAGAAAAGAAAGAACCACATCTCAAGCAAAAACGTATCTCTTCCCCTCTTCAGAAGGCTCCAAGATGGCTCCATTGCTTTCAGTTCATTCCTGAAATGAAAAGCAAACTCTAGGCAAATTAATAATAATAAAATAGGAGTATTCATGGAAATTTACATACTTATAGGATAATGGAGCTAGGGAGAATGTAGTAATGAGCTCTATTGTTAGACCCCACATCTTCCTCCATGGGCAGGTGAAAAAAATGCAGCTGCATTATTTAATGTTTTCTACCTGAAAGGTATGGTACAGTGCATCTCTCCATGTATCTGTAAAGTAGATTTATTAGAATGTCTCACAAGCTGTGGTCCAGATAGTCCAACCATGGCTTCCTACAAATGGAAATTTGAAGAATCAGGTAGATCATTCCTAAGTGTTTAGGCTAAATCATGTGTACAATTTATTATTTGTTCAGTCCATGAGGCTGCACATTTCAGCTTGTCTCCTTATACACAAAAATTCCAAAGAATTAGGCTCTAATTCTAGTAAAGGAATGAATTTGGCAGTGAGAGCTAGAGTAAGAAGGCAAAAAGAGCTTCCTTCTTCAATATTGTTTATATATGTTGGTTCATACTAGGAAATGAGATCCAAGTTAAAATTGGATAATATTCTCACTGGGTGTTCATGGTGCATGTCCTGAATCCCAGCACTAAGGAGGTAGAGGCAGTCAGATAACTGTCTGGTCTACAAGTGCTAGTCCCAGGACAGCCTCCAAAGTCACAGTGAAACCCTGTCTTAACCCCACACACACCAAAAAGGCATCACAAAATATCCTAACAGTTTCCTAAGGCTTCTAATATTCTTTCTCTGAAAATAGAGTTTTCCTGTTTTTCTGATAAATGAGACCAATTTTCAAAATTGAGCACATATTTTTGTGATGTTAAGATTTGTTAAATCCTTACTTATTACTCCTACCTACTCTGTCTCTCTGTGTGTGTTTATACTTCTGTGTTTGCAGGCATAAATACACACAGAATATGTGTGTGAAAGGGGAAAACTAATAAAAGTCTAAAATACAGAATCCAAAGCCCAAATAGAAAAATCTGAGTTCCCAAAAGGCAGACCAGCAGACAAGATTAAACAAAGGTCCACAGAACTCAACTTCTTAGACCAGATGTCACACCCTAGAGTGGTGTTGATACTCTTGTCCAAAGAGTATCAGATAGTTATCAATTGTGGAAGTCCCCTGCCCAGGAGCCAGTTAGCAAAGGCATTTCTTCTGGAGCATCCTGCTTAATTGCACCTTACCTGAAATATACAATCATTGTCCTTTCCGATATCCACAGACGTTTTGTAATCTTGGAACTTCCAGCCCTATAATTTGGCTTATAGAAACACACCTTAGTCAAAATTGGGTACTCCATTTGTTCCTGAAGGAATGAGGGCCTTGCTGAAGCTCGTATCATTGAGTCAATATTGAAAACTTTGTCCTTGCATTCAATTAGTTGTCTCCTTGTTGGCAGATTCTTTGGGGGATCCAAAATCTGGGCACAAAGTGTGAAAGTCAGATCACAACCATTTGGTTTGCTTTTCTCCTTCCAAACACATTGGTAGAGGGAAGATAAACGCTATAATCTTTTCAGAAGTAAGTGATTTTATCCTCTCAGGAATATTTCCAGATTATGACTGAGAGCTTTGAAACCCATCAGAGTTTGCAAATGATCCAGATTTCATCTGTGCACATTGTTCCAAAACTATTATTGCAACACATTGTATATGAAGTCAGGAGGATTTCTCATTTCAGTGTGTGTGTGTGTGTGTGTGTGTGTGTATTTTATGTGCCTCTCTGGAGACAACATGGCACAGCCTGTAAATGTTACAATAATCTTCCATCCTATGTCCATAAGTGTGAACCTATAAATCTTGAAGAAAATAATCCTCATGTTCTAAGTCTCCTCTTCTTATTGTGGCCAAGGAGTCCAGTACATGGTGAGAACCCCTGATACTGGATTAACAGATAAGAGTAAGCTTCTGTATATCCTGGGAATGGAAGCTTGGATGATCGGAAAGAATTTTCAGTTAAGTTTTGGCTAAAAGTAGAAATAGGAGATAGATGAGACATGATAATGTAGAGAATACATTAACCAGTTTATTATAGGGTGGGAAATTGAGAGGAAGGGAAATAGAAGAACCCAACAAGGCAGAGAGTAAGAAGGAGGAAAGAGAGCATTAAGAAAATAAGATAGTCTACGTGGGCAGGGGTCTGTCTTTAAAAGAGTCCTTTACACCTGCTAGCAGACTCTGTTCCTATGGATCCCTGGAATGACCAGGGTACTGCCTGAGTGGATTTTGCCAGGTGACAGGGCCAGATCAACATAATACCTGAAGCTTTCCCAGTCCTCTTAATTGCTAAGGTATTTTCCAGCCTAAGATCTCTCTTCTTGTTTATGTTTCCTATCCAAGACAGACAATTCAAGCTCATATACCAGATACTGTTTAAAAATTAGAATTCTCCTCCATTTGAGAGAATGAATCTCATGCACTGATGAGATCCCTAATTGTTTATCCAATACAACATGTTCAGCCAATTATCAATGTATGTAAATCCAACAAAAATGGATGCAGTCAATTGTATTCATGTATGTCAGCAAACTTTGTCACACATAATTAAAATATCGGAATCTGTAAGGGGTTTGGGAAGGGAGAGATTGAAGAGACAAAAGGGGAATGTGATAAAATATCTTCTAATAATCAGCTTATAGAAATAAATTTTAAGTAATATTAGTGCCTAGATAAATGGCTAAGCAATTAATGGCACCAGGGGTTGTTACAGAGGACCCAGGTTCCATTTGCATGACTGAGAAGTTAGTTAACTATTTGCTGTAAATCCTGTTCCCAGCGTCTCCTGACTACTCTGTAATCTTTAAGTGCTCTGCACAAATACAAGCTGGCCAAACACCCATATAACTATTTTTAATATTAGAATCAGTAAAAAAAATTGTAATTCTTCAAAGTGACATTATAGCCCTAAGAAACACAGCAACCACAGGTAGTTAAAATAAACTCTTAGTGTTGTGTGGAAGCAGCTGTGGCCATCTGCCTAGCCAGCTGCTCAGAGGCAAAATCAGCTTTGTTCTGAAGTTAATAGAGCTCATCATGATAATTCATCTAAGAGTAGAGTATACAGTGCCATTAAGTAGAATTTCCTTGAAGTTTTCTGTACTTGGGGTCTGAATCTTTTAGGTCTGTGATAATTTTGCCACTGTTGAAATTATCTTTTAGATGGAACATTAAGTATGAGAGGTCTCATACTTAGCAGGGTATCTTCATGTGTTAATTACCTGATTTTCTGTTAAGATCTTTCAGTATAAGATGAACATGTAAAGTGGAGAGATGGCTCAGTGGTTAAGACCTCTGGCTGCTCTTCCAGCGGTCCTGTGTTCAATTCCTAGCAACCATCTACAGAGGGATCTGGTGCCCTCTTCTGGACTGAAGGACTACATGCAGACAGAGCCCTCACATACATAACATAATAAAATCTTTAAGAAAAGATGAACATGCCAAAGGTATTTCTTTCCATCTTTTTATAATTTATGTCTCTGCATGACATTGAAGTAAAAAAGTTCTTAAATGCCTCTGTTTTACACTGTGATCATGTTTAGAAATGGGTTTTTTATCTGAGCCTACTTAGGAATTCAGAGAATAGTACATTAAAGTGTCTACAGTCAC
>NW_023277000.1:0-44096 GCF_003668045.3 Cricetulus griseus | reverse complement strand
TGGACTTAATGTATCTCCTAACGTATCTCTTATTTCTCTAGTATGCTTAACAAAGTGACATTGTACTAGAAGTGAACAGAAGCTTGCTTAGGTCAATGTTACATGAAAATGAGATTCTTGGTCTTCATTACTCACCTGCAGATTCATCTGATTGCTTTGAGAACAGTGGCAAAAGGGTTCTTAAAATGTTCAGCTAGAAGGTGTCTGCCTCTGCTCAGGCTCATTATACAGGAAGGGTATTTAGTTTATCCTCTCCACTATTGCTTGGATTATCAGTTGGTGTCATCCTTTTAGAACTCTGGAAATCTCCCTAGTGCCAGATTTCTCCTCGAACCTATAATGGCTCCTTCTATTAGGGTATCTCTCATCCTGCTCTCCTCTATTATTCCCTTTGACTCAATCTTCTTGCTCCCCAATTTCCTCCTCTCCCCTCCTCTTCTCCCCGTCTCTCCCAGCTTCTCTCCCCAACCCCCTGTGCTCCCAATTAGCTCAGGAGATCCTGTTCCCTTCCCTTTCTCTGGGGAACCATGCATTCTTCTCTTGGGGTCCTCCTTGTTTCTTACTTCCTCTGGTGGTGTGGATTGTAGGCTGGTAATCCTTTGCTCTATGTCTAAAATCCATATATGAGCGAGTCCACACCATGTTTGTCTTTTTGTGACTGGTTACCTTACTCAGGATGGTTTCTTCTATTTCCATCCCTTTGCCTGCGAATTTCAAGTTTTCAGCAAGGGACTGATCCAGACCCCTGAACGTGGATGTCAGTGAGGTGGCCTCAGCACTCTATGGTGCCTCTGGTAGCAGATAAGTATTTATCCCTGGCTTAGGAAAGGACTTTGGGAGCCCATCCCACATGGAGGGAAACTGTCTCAGCCTGCACAAGTGGAGGAAGGCCTAGGCCCTACCCCTGATGACATGACAGACTTTGGTAATTCCCTGAGAGCAGAGGGCGTCTGGGGTAGGAGTTTGGTGGGGGGCAAGAGAGGAGGAAAGGGAGAGGGAGCTGGGATTGACATGTGAAGCAACTTTCTTTCTAATTTGAACTAATAAATTAAAAAAAATGCTCAGCTAGTGCCCACCAACTTTAGAGGATTTTGGCCTTTTTTGGACTTCCTACTTGTAAATACTTCCTACTTGTAAAGTTAGAAAGCTTTGGTAAATCTGTATAACTTATTATTAATCATAACTATTAAACTCTGTCTTAACTCTGAGCCTCCACTTCCTTATCTATGCAATATAAACAATCATGGTGCCTACTTTAAGGCTTATTATAACAGTTATGATGATAAGATGGTATCTCATACTCATCCAATAAGTATTAGATATCATCGCCATTATTATTTTACATAAATATCTGCTTCGACTATTTGAAAATTGCATCCTTCAAATAAAATACATGAATATGAGTATCATGTTGATTAAAATACATGTCTAATTACTGTTCTTTCTGAGAGAATGAGGTCAAAAATTAATTAATATAATATCTAAGTATTTATTTGAGACAGATTCAATTGGCAACAGATTGTCAGTGATACAGGATATGAGAGAGGCTAAAAACCAATTTTTATGGTGAAAGACCCCAGACCCCTAAGGGACACAGGGTCAGGAGAAACCCCCAAGACTCAGAAACCGACCAAGAGCTGCAAAAGCAAGAGGGTTTATTGAACAGATGCATATTCGGGTGTCAGCAATATCGGGAAAGCTGCACACCCCAGCATGGGGTGTAAGATCTTTATATAGGAAAACAACGCAGATCAGCATACAGGCAAGGTGCACAAAGTGATTGATTACAAAGTATGAACTCATGTTAGAGTGGTCACCCAGGTGTGACATGCTTTTCTACAAAGGAAAAACCACAATATGTACCCTGAAAAGTCCCTGATTGTCTGTTGGCCTGGTGTGACCCAAAAAGGAAATAGTTTTGTCTGCCCTTGGGTTGGGGCCAATCCTTGTCCTGGGCCAAGGCCTGTGGGAAACATTTTCTCTCAGCAAACTAAAATCTTTCATTACTCCATTTTTTTGTGAGGTTTTAATCCTAAAACTTAGGTCCTTCTTGTTGCTTAAGAGCCTGATATTGCTGGGTAAGAACTAGGGCTTGGGTAATGGACAAGCATTTCCCTCATGTAAGGGAGTTTTTTTTTTTTTTTTTGACTTAGCATTTTTACCAGGAAGATGGGCAAAGTATTCTTTCCTATGCTACTTACTGCTGACTTTGGGACAAAGTTAGGGACCCAAGAGGGCTGCAATGCTAGTCAAAGGCAAGGAAGGGAATTTAGGCAATGGGGAATCCATCAGGAGCTTATGGTTGGCAGACTCTGTTTCAGAGATAGGGGGTGTCCATATCAGCTGGACTAATTCACATCCACAGCAAGTCCAGGGCTTTCAGTCTTTAGGAGCAGGCTGTAGTCAGCAACTGATATTTGTCTGCTAGCAATGGAAATCTGTTGAGACATATTTAAACTGGAACCCAAAGTTAAAACTTATGTATCTTATTGGAACTCTTAGGCCCATATTTCTAGTGATCAAGAATTAAAGGAGTTCCAAGACAAAGGAGAAAATCTCATCCTCAGGTACAAATAGATGGGATAACAGATGTTGTACTCATCTGGAGTCCTTTTCTTACGTGTGAAAAGTGGATCTAAGCTTTATGACTTTTGAACCTCTGAAGACTATACGGACTTTATTATATAATAGGACATAGAAATTTTAGACATTTTATCATTACCAATCTGTATTGAAATCTACATTGCAGAAAAAGCAGATAGTGGGTATTTGTACAAGGGCAGAAACATATTTATACCTTTGAGTTCTAACAAAAACTGTAGATTTGTATTAGAAGCTTGTACATTTTTCTTCTGTCTAGAGAAGAAGATTGGACAGAGGTGTCTTTGGCCTCATGAAAGCCCTTTAAGTTTATATTTAGATGACAACTAAATAAATCTAAATACATTGAGCTTGTGACTGAACAGTAGGTGGTTGGTTTTATCAGCTTATCAGAATTTTATTAAATGAGCTATTAAGATGGCTATAGTTTAACCATTAATATTATCAGAGATCTGAGAATGATAAATTTTATGCAGTTTTTGAAACTATTAAAAATGACAGGTTCCAGTCCATATACTGTTAGCCATACCCAAATCTCAATAGTGTTGGGGGCAGATGTAAATCTTTACCAGGTTCTTAAAGTGAGAGTTTTTCTCTCTGTGGAAGAGGGAAATGGAAAAGACTGACCTTATTTTGTCTAGGCAAAAGTTTTACAATCAATTCTCCAGTGTCCTGTAGCCTGTTCACAGTCTGAGCCCAGTCCTGCTTGGCAGTAGGTGTAGCATCTGAGCATCATGCTCACTGGTCAGCATTGTCACAGTCAATGGAGCCCCATAATCTTCTTTAGTGATGTTGGGTCACTGTCAGAATCTGAAAATCTCTGATATTATAAACTTTTTTAGTTAACGTTTTAAATGCCATGTTCTGCAGATCTCTGTAGTATTAGAATTATGCCTAGGTAAATCTGGCAACTTGTTAATTGATAAGAATGGCTAGTATCTTACATTTTTTAACATCTTATAATAGGTTAGCAGCTTTTATAAAACTAAGACTTTATATTGTCATGTTTACCTTTATCAATGTAAACATCTGATATACAGGTTGTCCTAGACTACATTTATAAAAGAGTTTTGTTTTTAAACTTCTAAAGAATTGAGACCCATGGGCTTATCAGTTATTTTAAGCCCTTTGTTAAACTTAGGTCATTGTCTTAATGTACCATAAGAAATATACAGCTTAATTTTTTATTACCATATGCAACTTTTGGCTGTCATCTTAAATTTTAGCTCTTTTGATTTAAGCACAAATACTAATAATATAACAGAAGCATTAATATCTTATAACCTTATAAATTTGAGCAATTAAAAATCTTTTAATGTCTGTTTGTAAGAATATCGAAAATAAAGCACCCTTGATGTGTTTAAAATCATTATCATCTGGGTGACTATTAAATTTATGTTGTCAATTTCCTGTGTTACTAGTTTTAACTTTTGACAGATTTAACCATGAAACAGTTTTAATATTATCTTTATTAAAAAGATATCTGAATTCCTGATAACCCAAATTTAATGACTAGAGCTCAGAGATAAATTCTAAGCTATGTCCATAAATGAGTGGCTGATGTTGGCATTAGACAGCAAAAATATTTGAACCATTTTTGTTTTGGCTTCTAATAACATTTACGTTTAAACAAGAAAACACAGATAGAACCTTTTAACAACTATACATAATTTTTGGGTTGGTGGGGACATAAATAAATTTTTAAACAGAATTAACCTTGTGTGGTCAAAATTTTTAACCCGTATGGAGTAAGTAGATATGAGAGCCCATAGAAAATAGTTTACATTTTTCTCTGACAGTTTAATGACTTTCTTTTGACCCTCTTTTAATTTTTATTACTTTTTGCTGTTTTTTTATTGTCTTAGACATCCCCAATTATACACAAATCTGGTCAGGGTTTCTGAGGGATCCAGAATCGAACATTTTTCTTTTACTTGTAAAATAATCTTAAGATTAAAAGAACCGTCTGGAGGCAGCCAACATTACATGTTGCCCATTTGGAACTGCAGAAAGTTTGTTAGTTTTTTTTTTTATCTTTTTGACATCCAGGGACTGGTTTCTGGCTCAGTCCCAAACGTTTCCCCAGTGGTCTAGAGTCAAACTTAAGGGGGTTGTTATTTTTTGTCCCATGGTGGTCAGATGGTGAAAAACAAAAAGAGACAAACAGACAAACATTGAGACATACAGTCATGCTGCAAGGCTGCAAAACCGTGCTAAACTAAAACCACAAATTCAAAGAGAGCAGAGACTTGCATTGTCCGCTCCTAGGGACGAGGGTTGGCTGCTCGTCCCGGGCCCACCAAAACTCCTCATGGAGCGCCTGCCAGGGGTGGACTCCCAGGGGAGTGATTCATCAGTCTACCTTGTGTGTCTCTATAAAGCCTGCATAGTCTATACAGGGTTTCCAAATAAACAGACAAACAGAAAACATAAATCAAAATAAGCCGGCGGTACTTACCTCCTCTGAGTAGAGGTAATGAGTCTGGGGTCTCCTCTGACCTCTTGGCTGGCTCGCCAAATGAAAGACCCTAGACCCTTAAGGGACACAGGGTCCCAAGGAGCCCCCCGAGACTCAGAAACAATACCGAGAGCTGCAAAAGCAAGAGGGTTTATTGAATGCATGCACATTCGGGTGTCAGCAATATCGGGAAAGCTGCACACCCCAGCATGGGGTGTAAGCTCCTAATATAGGAAAAACATGCAGATGAGCATACAGGCAATGGGCACAAAGTGGTTGATTACAAAGTATGAAGTCATGTTAGAGTAGTCACCCAGGTGGGACATGCTTTTCTACAAAGGAAAAACCACAGAATGTACCCTGAAAAGTCCCCGGTTGTCTGTTGGCCAGGTGTGACCCAAAAAGGATTGTTTGTCTGCCCTCGGGTTGGTGCCAATTTCCTTGTCCTGAGACAAGTCCTGTTGGAAACTTTTTCTCTCAGCAAACTAAAATGTTTCAATGGCATTCATGGTATTTTGAAAGAGGTGGTAGGTATGACAAGGGAGGTAGGGATAAATATAAGAGTTATATAGATAAGGAAGGTAATGATAACTATGTAGATTGAGGAGATTCAAAAAATAAATTTTTGAGCTCAGATTAGCAAGACAAGCCAGTAGGAGATATGAAAAACGCTAGAATAAGAGCAGTTTCAATTCCTTACTTTTTATCCAGCCTTTCTATTTCCAGCATCATCACATTCTGTGTTTTCTTTATTGTGTCTATTTCAGCTTTCATGCCTTGAACTGTTTCGAGTGTTTCCTTCACTTGTTTTGTTGTTTTGTTCTTGCCTTTCTTTAGACTCTTTAAGAGATTTATTTCTTGAATATGTTTGGTTTGTCTTTTCCTCCATTTCATGTGATTTTTTGCTTGTTTTTTCTTCTATTTCTTTAAGGGATTTTCTTGTTTCCTCTTTAAAGGTCTCTATCACCTTCCTGAGATAATTTTTGAGGTCCATCTCTTCTTCATCCTTAGTGTTGGGCTTTTCAGATCTTCCTGGTTTGGAGTCCCTAGAATCTGGAGGTGTCATATTGGTCTTTGTGTTGTTGAGTGTGTTCTTGTTCTGTCTTCTTCTTCCCACCTCTTCTTCTAGTGGGTGCAGGTGGGGTCTCTCTAGCTATTCTTGTGACCCTGTGGTGTGTGGGACTTCTATGTCCGAATCTCTGTATGGTCTTGCCTCTCCTGGTAGTCTTGCCACTCGGTAGGGGTTAGGCCTCGTTAGGGATCAGGCTGACAGAGTGAGAAGGAAGAGTGTGGTGTTTCCAGACTCAGGGAGCTCCTCCTGACTGGGCGGGTCCACTCCAAGCAGGCTCAGGCCCAGAGAGATCAGGGGTGATTGGGACTTTGGACAGGAGTCGGAAAGAGCAGAGGGTACACTCAGCTTGGAAAGGGTCAGGCCGGCTGATCAGGAAGGAAGAGTGGGGTGTTTCCAGACTCTAGAGCCTATGCTTTTCAGACAGTCTCTGCTCACAGGTACAAAAATGAGTAGCACATGGACAGCTAATACTTTTAGATAATGTCTCCTGCTACAAAGTTCTTAGTCTTTTACCAGGTGTCTCACAGAAAATCTCAAAATAAATCAAGGTGCCTCTGTAGGATCATGACTAAGGGAATGAAAACACTTCTTCTTGAATTATAAAATGTTTTCCCCAAACAAATCTACTAGGAAACTAGAAAAAAGTCACACTTCTTGGTGCATTTAAAATGGAATATATGTGAGCCTGGGTGTCAATTTTGTATCCTATATTCACTGATACCTGTGTCTGCCTTTTTGCCAAGGCATATATCACTGTACAACATTGTGGAATTCTTTGAACCCTTATCATGTGTGCAAGAAGCCACTCAAAGCTGAAATACAGTATTATTATTGAGTATTTTGTTCTCCCCAAAGCAATATCCATTGTACCTCCTTAGAAATCAGCATGCATTGAGGTAAGTTTTCTGTCATTAAAGCCTATGCTGTTTTAAAGTCTATGGACCTCAGTGAAGAGTGCAGATTCCAGGCCAGGTTTGAACAACTCCTAAATTGTTTCACAAGAGACATTAGAAAACACCGCCTGCCTGTTCCTTTGCAGTAAAGCAAATTATAACAAGCCAGGATTCTATATGAGCTTATAACAAGTCAGGGTTCTATATGAGTTAATGTACAAGGGAGGAACTTCTCAGTGTCCCCTTCATACATTCTCAGTAGAGAACTGAGATTCCATCTACAAAGAATCATATTGAGTGTCCCTTGATGTTTCTGGCCCTTCTTAAACCTCTCCTTCCTGGGATCTCAAATGACCTCAGATATGTGGCCTATACTCTTGAATTAGAGGCCACACACTTCCATTGTGAAAAGTAAGTTCTTAATAATTTTTAGATTTTCATGTGATTATAATATTCTTCCATGAGTTTGTGTGGACAAAAATCCTTGATTTTCTCCATAAATTTAAATTCCATTAATATAAATTTTTAAGAATATGACATCCTCATTAAAAACTAAAACTGTGTTTTCATTTGCATTTCCCTGATGGCAAAGAATGTAGAGCACTTTTTATATGTCTTTCAGCCATTTTATATTCCTCTATGGAGAATTATCTATTTAGTTCTGTAACCCAATTTATTTTTCTGCATATTTTATTTCAATTACAAACAAGATTGTTTTACATGACAATCCCAGTTTCCTCTCCCTTTCCTCCTCCCCCACCCTCCCCTACTGAGGAAAGGTGACTACTGAGTGAGGAGACTACCAGAGAGGAAAGGCCATGCAGAGCTTTGGACATTGAAGTCCTGATCCACACATACCACCGGGTCACAAGAACAGTTAGAGAGACTCCATTTAATTAAAACCTTTCTGCTCCCCCTTGAAGTTGAGGCCTTCCATATCGTGTAATAAATGTCTGTCACATCATTTGGGATAGGGCCTAGGCCCACCACCGTGTGTCTTGGATCACAGAGTATTCCTTTATGTGGAGTGGACTCCCAAAGTCCACACCTATGCTAGGGATAAATACTGAACTACTACAGGAGGTCCGGTAGATTTCTGAGGTTTCCTTACTGAAACCCATGTTCCTGGGTTGTAGATCAGTCCCATGTTGGTATCCCAGCTATCAGACTAGGGACCAAGAGCTCCATGATGTTCAGGGCAGCTGTTTCTGTHGGTTTCACCAGTCTGGTCTGGACCACTTTGCTCTTCACTCGTCCTATTCTGCAACTGGATTCCATATCAGTTCACTGATTAGTTGTGTGTGTGTGTGCTTCTACTTCCACCAGTTGCAGGATGAGGGCTATCAGGCAGCACATAAGTCAACCATCAATCTCATTATCAGTGGTGGGCATTGAAGGCAGCCTCTGCTCTTTTGCTTAGATTGTTAGATGGTGTCATTTTTGTAGATCTACAGATAACTCCCTAGTTACTGATTTCTCTGTAAACCCTCTATTGTGGTATCTCCATTCTTGTTATCTTCTATTCTTTCCCTGACTCAAACTTTCTGCTCCCTCATGTAGTCTGCACCCCTCGTCTTCTCCTCTTCTCATTCTCCAAGCTCCCTCCCCCCTATTCCCATGAACCAATGTGCTCAGGCGATCTTGCCCTTTCCCCTTTTACGGACAATCATGTCTGAATCACTTAAGGTCCTCCTTGTTTACTAGCTTCTCTGGCAGTATGGACTGTAGGCTGGTAATCCTTTAGTCTGGTCTAAAATCCAAATACGAGTGAGTACATACCATGTTTGTCTTTTTGTGATAGGGATACCTTGCTCAGAATGGTTTCTTCTAGTTCCATCCATTTTCCTGCAAATTTCAAGATTCCATTTTTTTTCTGCTGAGTAGCACTCCATTGTGTAAATGTACCAGATTTTCTCTATCCATTCTTCAGTTGAAGGGCATCTAGGCTGCTTCCAGTTTCTGGTTATTACAAATTGTATGCTGCCATGAACATTGTTGAACAGATGTCCTTATTGCATGAATGTGTTTCTTTTGGGTATATGCACAAGAGTGGAATTGCTGGACCTTGTGGTAGACTGATTTCTAGTATATTGAGGAATTGCTGTATAGACTTCCAAAGTGGCTGTATGAGTTGACACTCTCACCATCAGTAGAGGAGGTTTCCCCTTTATCCACACCCTCTCCAGGATAAACTGTCATAGGTGTTTTTGATTTTGGCCATTCTGACAGGAGTAAGTTTGTATCTCATAGTTGTTTTGTTTTGCATTTCTCTGATGGCTAAGGATGGTGAACACTTTCTTATGTGTCTTTCAGCTATTTTAGATTCCTCTATTGAGAATTGTCTATTTAATTCTGCCTCCCACTTTTTAAATTGGATTGTTTGGTGTTTTGGAGAATAGCTTGTTGAGTTCTTTGTATATTTTGGAGATCATCCCTCTGTCAGTTGTGGAGTTGGTGAATATCTTTTCCCAGTCTGTGGGCTACTGTTTTTTCTTGCTGACTGTGTCCTTTGCCTTACAAAAACTTCTCAGTTTCTTGAGGTCCCACTGATCAATTGTTGGTTTCAGTGTCTATGCTACTAGTGTAATATTCAGGAAGCTGTCTCCTGTACCAATTAATTTAAGAGTATCTCCCATTTGTCTTCTACTAGGTTCATTGTGGCTGGATTTATGTTGATGTCTTTGATCCATTTTGACTTAAGTTTTGTGCTTAGTGATAGACTTGGATCTATATGCAGTCTTCTACATTCCTGCATTCCGTTATGCCAGCATCATTTGTTAAAGATGTTCTTTTTATTCCATTGAAAAAATTTAGATTGTCAAAAATCAGTTGTTTGAGGGTATGTGGGTTAATATCAGTGTTTTCAACTATATTCCATTAATCTGTCTTTTTTGTGCCAGTACCAAGCTTTTTTCTGGACTACAGCTCTGTAATAGAGCTTGAAGTGGGATGGTGATGCCTCCAGAAGTTCCTTTATTGTTCAGGGTTGTTTTGGCTATCCTGGTTCTTTTGTTTCTCTATATAATGTTGACAGTTGCTCTTTCAAAGTCTGTGAAGAATTGTTTTGGGATTTTGATGGGGATTGCAATAAATCTGTAGATTGCTTTTGGCAAGATTGCCATTTTTACTATGTAGATCCTACCTATCCAAGACCATGGTAGATCTTTCCATTTTCTGATATCTACTTTTATTTCTTTCTTTAGAGACTAAAAAATTCTTATGATACAGGTCTTTCAGATTTTTGGTTTGCATTACCCCAAGGTATTTTATGTTGTTTGTAGCAGTTGTAAAATGTGATGTTTCTCTCATTTCTTTCTCCACCAATGTGTCATCAGTATTTAGTAGGGCTACAGAATTTTGAGTTAATCTTGTATCCCCCCAGTTTGCTAAAGGTGTTTATCAGCTGTAGGAATTCCCTGGTAGAGTTTTTCAGGTCACTCATGTAGACTCTGATATCATCTGCAAACAGTGAGAGTTTGCCTTCTTCCTTTCTCACTTGAATTCCCTTGATCTCCTATTGTTGTCTCATTGCTCTAGCTAGAACTTCATGGGCAATATTGAAGAAGTATCGAGAGAGAGGACAGCCTTGTCTTGTCCCAAATTTTAGTGGAAATGCATTGAATTCCTCTCTATTTAACTTGATGTTTGCTGTGAGCATGCTGCATATGCTTTTATTTTATTGAGTTATGTTACTATTATACCTTATTTATCCAACACCTTTATCATGAAGGGATGTTGGATTTTGTCAAAGGCTTTTTTGGCATCTATTGAAATGATCATGTGGGTTTTTTCCCCTGAAACTCTTTATATGGTGGATTACATTAATGGATTTTCATTTGTTGAGCCATCCTTGCAACACTGGGATGAAGCCTCCTTGATCATGGTGTATGATGTCTCTGATGTTTTCTTGGATTCCATTTGCCAGTATTTTATTGAGTATTTTTGGATTAATGTTCATGAGGGTTATTGGTCTGTAGTTCTCTTTCTTAGTTGTCTCTATTTATGGCTTGGTTATCAAGGTAAGTGAAGCCTCATAAAAATTGCTTGGCAATGACTCTTCTGTTTCTATTGTGTGGAATACTTTGAGGAGAATTAGTATTAGCTCTTTTTTGATTTTCTGGTATCATTCTATACAGAAGCCACCTGGCCCTGGGCTATTTTTGTTTGGGATAATTTTGATGACTACTTCTATTCACTTATAGGTTATAGGTCTGTTTACTTGCATATCTGTTCTTTCAAGTTTGATAAGTGATACTGTCCAGAAAATTCTTGATTTCCTTTAAATTCTCCAGTTTTGAGGAGTACAGGTTTTCAAAGTAAGACCTGAAGATTGTCTGAATTTCCTAAGTGTCCATTGTTATGTCCTCCTCTTTCATTCCTTATTTTATTGAATTGTATGTTCACTCTCTGCTGTTTGGTAAGTTTGGATAAAGGTTTGTCTATCATGTTGATTTTCTCGAAGAACCAACTTTTGTTATATTGATTCCCTGTATGGTTCTCCTAGTTTCCATTTTATTGATTTCAGCCCTCAATTTGATTAATTCCTGGCACCTGCTCCTCGGGGTGTATTGGCCCCTTTTTGTTCTAATGCTTTTAGTTGTGTTTATATTCTCTAGTGTGATTATTCTCCTCTATCTTAATGTGGTTACTTAGTGCTGTGAACTTTCCTCTTACCTCTGCTTTCAAAGTTTCACATGAGTTTGGGTATGTTGTGTCCGCATTCTCATTGAATTCTAGGAAATCTTTAATTTCTTCTTTTATTACTTCCTGGGCCAAGGTGTTGTGCAATTGGGTGTTACTTAATTTCCATGATTTTGTAGATTTTCTGCAATTCATGCTGTTGTTGAATCCTAACTTTAAAGTATCGTGGTTTGATAAGATACAGGGAGTTATTTTAATTTTTTGTACCTATTGATGATTGCTATGTTGCCAAGTACGTGTTCAGTTTTAGAGAAAGTTCTATGTGGCACTGAGAATGTATATTGTTTTGTTTTTGGATGGAATGTTCTACAGATATCTTTTAAATCCAATTGGGCCATAACTTCTAATAGTTCCTTTGTTAAATTTTTTTCTGGTGTTCCTGTCCAGTGGTGAGCGTGGGGTTTTGAAGTCTCCCACTATATGTGTGTGTGGTTTTATGTATGATTTGAGTTTTAGTAATGTTACTTTTGAAAACAATAATGCCTTTGTATTTGGGGCATAAATGTTCAGATTTGAGACTTCATCCTGATGGATTTCTCCTGTGATGAGTAGGAAGTGGCCTTCTTCATCTATTGATTGATTTTAGTTTAAAGTCCAATTTGTTGGATATTCGGATTGCTACCTATTCTTGATTTTTTGTGTCTATTTGATTAGAAAATCTTTCCCAACGTTTAATTCTTAGGTACTATCTGTCGTTGAAGTTGAATTGTGCTTCATGTATTCAGCAGAAGGATAGATTCTGTCTTCTAATCCATTTTGCTAATCTCTGTCTTTTTATAGGCAAGTTAAGACCATTAATATAGAGGCATATTAATGACCATTGGTTGTTCATTCTTGTTTGTTTTGGATTTGGTTGTGGTGGTGAAATTATTTGTGGGATTCTATCCCTTTTTTCCTTTCTTTTGCTAAACTAGGATTATCTATTCCCTATATTTTTCTGGTTGTAGTTAAGTTCCTTTGGTTGCAGTTTTCCTTATGGAACATTCTGTAGGGCTGGATTGGTGGATATGTGTTGTTTGAATCTGATTTTCTCATGAAATAGCTTGTTTTCTTCATCTATATTGATTGAAAGCTTTGCTGAGTATAGTGGTCTGGGCTGGCATCCATGGTCTCTTACTGTAGGTAGAATATCTATCCTGGATATTCTGGCTTTCAGATTTTCCATTGAAATGTCAGGTGTAATTCTGATACAATTGCCTTTACATGTTGCTTGTCCTTTTTCCTTTGCTACTCTTAATAATTTCTCTTTAATCTGTATTTTTGTTATTTTGATTACTATGTGTTAAGGAGACATATTTTTTATTCAGTCTATTTGAAGTCCTTTAGGCTTCTTGTACTTTAATTTGCATGTCTTTCTTTAGGTTGGGGAAGTTTTCTTCTATGATTTTGTTGAATATGTTTTCTATGCCTTTGAGTTAGATTTCTTCACCTTCTTCTATACCTAATATTATTAGGTTTGGTCTTTTCAGGGTAACACATATTTCTTGGATATTTTGTGTTAGGCATTTGTTGAACTTGAGATTTTCTTTCTGTACCCCAATTTTTAACTGGATTTCTTGGTGCTTTGGAACCCAGCATCATGTGTTCTTTGTAAATTATGTATAGCATTCCTCTGTCAGGTATGGGGTTGGTGAATATTTTTCCCATTCCCTGGGCTACCTTTTTGTATTGCTGAGTGTATGTTTGCCTTACAGAAGCTTCTGGTTTTATAGGGGAAAATAGAGAAGGCAAATTAAGAGATACAATCAGAGAAGGAGCCAGTATAAATTTAAAGAGGAATGAGGCACAAGAAAGTGTCTGGAGAGCTACAAGCATAACACTAACTAATCAACTAGGCATCATTGAAGATACTAGCTTAAATGCCCTCTCCTGACAATGAGATTATGACTAACTTATACACCATCCTAGAGCCTTTGTCCTGCATCTGATGGAAATATAAGCAGATACCCACAAGTAAACAGTGAACTGAGCTAAAATCCAGTTACAGAGAAGGAGGTGTCATGAGCAAATTGGTCAAGATCAGGCTTGTAAAACCATAAAAATACAGCTGATTTTAACAGGGGGAATGATCACTGGGAAACCAGCAAGGAAATGAATCAGACCCCATGAATGTGGGTGTCGGTGAGGAGCCCTGAGAAATCTATAGGGCCCCTTGTAGTAGATCAGTACTTATCCCTAGCATAGCAATGGAATTTGGGAGCCCATTCCACATAGGGTGATGCTCTCTCAGTCTAGACTGCAGGCAAGGTCCTAGGCATTATCCCAAAGGATATGACAGACACTGAAGCCCCACCCGAGAGGAAGACTTCACTCTTGCTGGGGAGCAGAAATCTTATGGGATAGATAGCATTATAGTGGGGGTCAAGGAAGTAGGGGAGGGAGAGGGATTGACATGTAAAACAATGTTGCTTCTAATTTAAACAAATATAGAGGAAAGCAAGCTAAATAGTACAACAACTAATGTTCCAAAATGTATGAGTGAAACACCAGGAATCTTAAACCTCCTAAATAATTACAAGAAACTTAGGGTTGTCTCCATTTGGGAACTGCAGCACATGGCATCTATCTAAGTGGTCACCAATCAGCTGGAATGGTATATTGATGGATTTACTTACCTGTGTAATGGACTGAAGCCATTGTAGGTTACTTTGGGGCAGCAGAAGTAAAAATATTAATACCTGAGACAGACTTGAGCCTTCTGCCTATGTCCAGGTGGATAAAATATGAGGTCATGGGTGATTGTGTTCAGTTAGAATTTGACGATATAAGAGATTGTGACAGACAGATCATAAGTGTTTCCTGGCACGTGTGACAGAAATCTCACTGCCCATATCATGGGCCCAAGAAACAGAGAGCATCTGAGATGCAGTTTTTACTTGGGGATTTTAAAACTTAAGGTATGTACCCATGTGCAACTTTTAATATCACCATTCAATGCAGTAGATCCTCCCAATGATCCTATGACAAAAGGTTTGGGCATTTTGAAGCAACTAGTACTATTAACCAACATGAGACTACCTACTCTCACTAAATATTGTCTGTGAAGGACCTGCCTCCAAGTCATTTATTAGTAGATTTTTCTCTTAAGAAGTAAAAACCTATTGGGTATTCTTTAAGTCTGTATCCCAAGTTTATTTGGATTATTTGGTGTTTTTTCAGGAATGTACAAATGTCATTATTCCAAAATTCAAAATAAATTATCTGTAGGCATGGACAGTAACAGCAGATTGCCATTATGTATTGTCAATGGGAACCAGTAAGTGATGGTTATAGTGATTGGCCATCCTTCTCTCTTCAGTCATTTTCTTCAAGTGTCTTCTCTGAATATATCGCTGTGGAACCTGCCTTGAGCTTCCTGTACCAGTTCATTGATAATGGTAAAGCACTATTCTAGGAGTTAGAACATACCACCTCCCATACCCCCTCCCATTCCACCCATTGTGCACATTCCAGTGTCTTTCTCTTCTTTAGGAATTTCTGTCACTACAGCTTCTGCTGAAGTTAGCAAAGAGGGCACCCCAGCAGTATCCACTAAAGCAGTTCTTACAACTTAGAAAAAATTGTTTATAAAATGATTATGAAAACACACACCATAGAACAAGCCATCCAATGTCTAAAAAGTGCTGACTTATTTACCTTTTTTTGGATCAATGATTCCCTTTTCTACCAGGTTCACAAAATCTCAGAGCATGGCATCATAACGAACTCCTTAGGAACTCTGCAGAATGTTTTCAACAATCAAAGATCTTTCAACACCTGCATTCTCAGCAATTGTCACTGCAGGAATTTTGAGTTCTCTTTTAATAATTTCTATACCTATTTTCTGATCTTCATTTGAAGMCTTTAAGGAATCCAAGGCTGGGATGCATGGAGGCAGACCACAGTTAACTCCTAAAACAATGCCTTTTTCAACAGCTTCTCTTTTAACATTGAGAGAATCTGTAACTCTGTCTTTCTTCTCCTTCACTTCAACATCACTAGTTCCTCCAACCTTAAACACAGCTACTCCATCTGAAAGTTTAGCAAGTGTTTTTTTTTAGCTTTCCTTTTTCATATTCACTAGTTGTGATGTCTAGCTGCTCAGTGATTTCTTGAATGTATTTCTCAATTTGAGTTTACTCATCTGTTCGTTTCAAAAGTATGGCATCATCTTTGGTGACAATGACCTCTCCAACTTTTCCGAAAGCATGACCTTTAACATCATCAAGATTTAGATTTAGCCACTTTTCTCCAAATTGCACACCACCAGTAGCAATAGCTGTATCTTTAAGCTGATTCTTCCTATTGTCCCCAAAACCTGGAGGTTTGACTGCTATGACCTGAAGACCCACATTTAGCCTGTTCAAAACCAGTGTTCTTAGAGCTTCTCCATAAACATCTTCAGCAAATATGACCATTTGTTTCCTATGAGCATTAGCTTCATGAGCAGGTACAATGGACTGGACACTAGAAATTTTCTTTTCACTCAACAGAACATAGGCATCTTGGAATTCACATTTTTGTCCTATTGATGTCTGGGAAATACAACTTCTTTCAAACTTCGTGCCTTCAATAATTTCTAATTCATCATTAAGGGTTTTTCCATCCTTCAGTTTGCTGACGTCTTTCCTTCCAACTTTTTCCATTGCATCAGAGATAATGTTTCCAATGTCTATGTGTCCATTTGCAGAAATCGTGGCAAACTGAGCAATTTCTTCATGGGTTGTCATATGTTTAGATTGTTTTTTTAGTTCAGCAATTACAGCATCAACAGCCAACATCACACTTCTCCAGATTTCTACTGGATTAGCCCCTTTGCTGATCTTCTCAAAGCTTTCCTTGGGTATAGAATGTTCCAGAAAATTAGCAGTGGTAGTGCCATTCCAGCCTCTTCATTTGAGTTATTGGCAACATCTTGAACAAGTTTAGCTCTGATACTTTTGTATTTATCCTTTAGTTCATTTGCCCTAGCAAAAATGACCACATCTTTTGTTACTTTGGGACTTCCTCAACTCTGTTCAATAATCACTGTTCTTCCCTTTGGCCCCATTGTAACAGCTACAGCATCGGCTAAAAGGTCTACAACTTGAAGCTTTAAGGATCAAGCATTTGCACCACATTTTACATCTTTGGCATAGGCCCGAGTAACGTGGGGAGCCAGCACCAGGGACACTGGTCTCATCAGGCAAAGGAGTATGGGTATTCAAACCAGTTCTGCAGGGTGGCTTCGGGAGGGCACTAGGTGAAGCAGGCTGGCGGCAGCAAGTGAGGCCGATTATTTGGTGTTTTGTTGACTGRTTTCATCAGTTCTTTGTATGTTTTAGCAATTTGCCCTTAGCTAGAATGGGGGTTAGTGAAGATCTTTTCCCATTCTTTGAACTGCTCTCTTGACTTGTTGATTATGTCTTTTCCTTACAGAATCTTGTCAGTTTCAGGAGGCCCAGAATGGGTAAAGAAAAAACACCACGGACGGTTTCCATTTTTTTTCCAGTGAGTACTACTCAATTGATTAAATGTATCACATTTCTTTATCCAACCTTTAGTTGAGGGACATCTTCGTTGTTTACAGGTTCTTCCTATTACAAACACTGCTGTTATTTACATAGCTGTACCGATGTTGGTGTTGTATAAATGTACATCTTTGGGTATGTGCAAAGAGTAGAATTACTAGATGGTGAAGAAGACTGATACCGAATTTTCAGAAAAATGTCCATACTGACGGCAAAAATGGTTGTACAAGTTTTCACTCCCAGCAGCAACAGAGAAATGTTGCTCATTCTCCACAACCTCTCCAGCATAAACTGTCTGTGGTGATTTTTTTCTCTAACTATTCTGGCAGGTGTAAGATGATATCTCAGAGTTGTTATGATTTACATTTCTCCAAATGCTAAGGATGCTGAGTATCTTTAAGATTTTTTTTTTTATTAACCAAACTAAAGTCTCAATGGACCAAAGACTTCAATATAAATTCAGCCATATGAACCACTTAGCAGAGTAATGGGGAGGTAGCGTTGAATGAATTTGTATATTGACAACTCCCTGAACATAACAGTAGCACAGACACTCAGATCGTCAATTCAGTAATGGGGTCTCTTGAAACTGAGAATATTGTGTAAGGCAAAAGACATAGTCATCAAGAAAAGACAGCAGCCCACAGAATGGGAAAAGATGTTCACTAAACCAACATCTACCAAGGGCTGATTTCTAAAATATACAAAGAACTGAAGAAGCTAGACACCAAAACACCAAATAATCCAATTAAAAAGTAGGCTACTGAACTAAATAGAGAATCCACAATAGGTTTTTACTTCTTATGAAAGAAAAATCTGCTAATAAAAGATTTGGAGCAGGTCCTTCATAGACTGTTTCTGAACAGTTCCAGTTCCTTGGAAATGCCCAAACATTTTGTCACTGGATCATATGGAGTATCAACTCCATTGTATGGTGATATTAAATGTTGTACCATGTAACATACCTTAGGCTATTAAAATCCCCAAGAGTAAAACTACATCTCATTTGGTCCCTGTTTCTAGGGTCCATGATAATGGGCAGAGAGTTTTCTGTCAGAGTTGCCAGGAAACACTTATGATGTATCTGTAGGTATCTATTACATCTTCGAATTGTAAACCAACCACACCCACTTATAACTTCACATTATTTCCTCCTGAACTTAGAAGGCAGAAGTCTCTCACAGCTCTAACTAATTTTACTTCTACTTGCCCACAGTAAACTACTATGGCTTCAGTCTAGTACACATGTAAGTTAATGCATCATTAAACCATTCCAGTTGATTGTTGACCACTTAAATGTATCCCTTATGATGCAGTTCTCAAAATGGAGACAACACCAATTTGCTTATACTATTTGTGAAGGTGTAAGGTTTCCTGGTGTTTCACTTACACATTTTGGTACATTAGTTTTTGTATTTTTAGCTTTTTTGCTATTTTTCAATAAATTAGAAAATAAATATGGTTTTAAATTTCAATCACAGTTCCCTCTACCTCCCATCTTCCCCTGGACCATACTAATGCCCTACCTATCACATATCAATTCTTCTCCCCAGGGAGTGTTAGGTCTTCCATGGTTAGTCTTTGGAGTCTGGTATTTCCCTTGCCATGGGACCTAGGCTCTCCCCCATCATCTAGGCTGAGGGAGTATCCCTCTATGTGAAAAGGGCTCCCACATACCATTCCTATGCTAGGGATAAGTACTGATCTACCACAAGAGCCCTTTTAGATTTCTGAGAACTCCTCACTCACATCCACATTCATGGATTCTGAATGAGTTCCATGCTGGATTCCCAGGGATCAGTCTGGAGGCCAAGAGCTCCCCCCTAATCCAGGTCAGCTGTTTCTTTAGTTTTCACCATCATGGTCATGCCCCTATGATCATCACTACTCCTTCTCTGCAAATGGATTCCAGTTCAGATCAGTGTTTATCTGTGGGTGTCTGCTACATCCATCCTCTGCTGGATGAATGATGTAGGGTGAGATATAATTTACTCATCTATCTCTTTACCCTGCCTTGTTGTAATTTGCTTTACTGCTAAATCTTGCCAGCAATGAACCTGGGAAGCCGTGTTTTCTGCTTTCTCTTGTTAAACAATGTTGGAGTTCTTAACATCTTCCCTGAATTCTGCATTCTTCACTGTGATCGACCCTCTATAAAACACCATATGCTTTAATGACAGAAAACTCACCTCAATGCATGTCTATGGACATAAAAAGGATATTACTTTGGGGAGAGTACAATATCTAATGATAGCACTGTATTTCAGCTTCAGGTGCCTGCTTGGACCCATGATATGGGTGCAAAGAATTCCACAATGTTTGGACAGTTACATATGCCTTGACAAACATGCAGACACAGGTAACAGTGAATATAAGGTACAAAATTGACACACATGTTCACCTATATTCTATTGCAAAAGCACCAAGAATATATACTCTTCTCGAGACTCCTAGTAGATTTGTTGAGGGAATACATTTTATTACTCAAGAAGAAGTTTCCATTCCCTAAGTCATGTGCCTACAAAGGCAACTGGATTAATTTTGAGATTTTTGTTTTGTTACCTAGAATAATACTACACCCTCTGTGCCAGAAGACATTATATATTCTTCCTATATAAACCTCCGTTTATGAAACCTTTATTGTTAACAGTGTCCTTGATTCATGTGGACAAGCTTGGTGCTCTCTCCAGGATATTTTTTCCATGTCAAATGCCAGAAATGTTTCCTATGTCTACATTTTGATACAACAGTCTTACCTGTTGTCACTAAAAAATAGACATCTATCCAAAGAATGATAGTTTTAGCATTTCTAATCATTGGACTATAACCTGTGTTAGTCTCAGATTCTTTTTGATATGTGTCAGTATGTGGTTTTCCAAGTGATCACATTGTTCCTTCTTTCAACTTGGATAGCTCCAATACTAGCTATGGCAAACTACATTATAATATGTAAGCATGATTTGGGATTTCTTCTGAATTTTTGGAAGTGTAGATGGATTTCTCCCTCCTTGTCATTTCCTTGAATTTATTTATTTAAACATCAGCTTAAAGTAATAGTCCATACATGTGCTACACTTTATTCTACCTGTGATCAGAGAATACCTGAAAATAATAGGCTCGGTAATATGGAAATTCATGGCTGCCAGACTTTCTAAATTTTTACCTGATAAGTCTTGCGGGGATTTTACACATATTTGAGAGATATTCCATCAAAGTTTAAATGATTCAATTACTTTATGTTATATGTTTTCTAACTATATAATCCACAATTTCAATGGAATCTTGAGACACAGTGATATTGTATATCCACCAAAGAAAGCCTTTGAATAACTTTTTCAGAGACTTTATTCTGTGGAATTTATGCTGTTGAATGAGCATTTGTGCCAAATACAAA
This sequence comes from Cricetulus griseus, assembly GCF_003668045.3. NCBI lineage: Eukaryota > Metazoa > Chordata > Mammalia > Rodentia > Cricetidae > Cricetulus > Cricetulus griseus. Next base: position 23,488 of record NW_023277000.1, on the reverse strand, counting down.
ACTTGTGCCAGATATATGTCCTTGTCCACAGGCTCATAGATTGTACATGAAAAGAGGATCTACCTTTCTGATGCAAATATGAAACACATTTCAACATTAAACACACTACCTCCTAGTAAAAGTTTGGGAAATAATTTTCCACTCAAATGAACATAACAAACCTTATGGTACTATGATGGTTTCCCAGTTGTCAGTTGGGGGTCTGTGAAATCCCATTTGATGATATTACCTGGTTTTATGTGTTTCTCCAGCAAGATATTGACAAATTTGAAACCACTGTTGTTGACAATTTCCTTGAATCATGTGGCCAAGTTTGGACGTCTCAACAGGAGACTTTTCTATTGATAAATGTCTGAAAATGTTACTTATCTTTACAATTTGAGACAGCAGTCTTAACTGTTCTCTCTCTCTCTCTCTCTCTCTCTCTCTCTCTCTCTCTCTCCAGTGAATTGTAGTTTTATCTATTCTGCTCTATGTTATTATCTGTGTTAATCTCAGATTCTTTTTAATTTGTGTCTGTATGTGGTTTGTACAGTGATCACATTGTTCCTTTTTGAATACGGATTGAGCAAACAGTAGAGCTAATGGCAATCTACATTATTATATGCAAACATGATTTTGTGATGTCCTCCAAATTTTTTCATATGTTGATGGATTTCTCCCTCTGTGCTCTTTCCTTGAATTTATTTATTCAAACACTTTCTTAAAGTAGTATTAGCTGTCCATGTGTTACCCATTATTTTACCAAAGATCAGAGACTATCAGAAAAGCATAGGCTCTGTAATATCGAAAATCATGGGTGCCAATTTTTCCAAATATTGAACTGACAAATCTTACAGGGATTTTATGTGTGTTTGAGAGAAATTCCAACAAAGTTTTAATGATTCAATTATTATTCAATTATTATATTTTACATATTTGCTAGCCACACAATCAATGAGACCATGTAAAGGGAAACTCTTTATATTTCAGTGGGGTACATAACCAAATAGAGAATACACAGTAGGGTTTCACTTCATCTGGAATAGAAAATCTAATAATAAAAGATTTACTACAGGTCCTTCGTGCAGTATATTTAGTCAGATTAGGTACCCTCATGTTGTTTAACAGTTGTGTTGCTTGGAAATACCGAAAAAATTGTCATAAGCTCACTTGGAGTCCCAACTCCATTGTCTGGTGACATTAAAAGTTGTACAACAGCACATTCCTAAGGATATTAAAATCCCCATTGCAAAACTGCATCTCACTTGGTCCCTTTTTCTTGGGCCCATGAAAAGCGGAAAAAGATTTCCATCAGAGTTTCCAGGAGACGCTTATGATCAGACTGTCACAAGCTATTACATCTTCAAATTCTAAACCAACCACACCCATGCATGACCTCACATCATATCCTCCTGGACTTAGGCAGAAGGCACAAGCCTCTGTTTGGCTTTATTTTTATTTCTGCTGCCCCACAGGAAACTACTATGGCTTCTGTCCAGTTCACATGTAAGTAAATGCATCATTATACCATTCCAGCTGATCGATGACCACTTAGATATATATCCGATATGCTGTATTTCCTCCCCTGCCCCCATTAATACCCTACATAAACCATACCATTCCTGCACCCCAGGAAATAGTGTTGGGAGCCATAAGTTAAGGGGCAATCCAGAGCAGTGGAAAATTACAGGTCTTTGAAAGACATGCCACCCAGCAACCGCCACCATGGGCTGATCTATCCCAGGAAGAGATAAGTAGCCTCGATAACAAGGAACATAGAATGTTCCCAGGCAGCAGACATCCTTCAGATAGCTGGTTACGCAAAACACCAGAGATACTAATCACAGTAAGGCACTCCCTTCCTTCTGCCCCTTCCTCACTGCCACACTCCCATCCTGCCACATTCCTATATAAGTCTTACTGTTCCTTAAATAAAGTGAGAACTTGACAACAGAATCTTGCTTGATCTCCTTTCTTTCTCTCGCCCATGATTTATTTCAGGCAGTACCTTTTCAGACCCTAAAATAACTGGACCTGCTGGACGGGTCAGGAGAGTGAGGTCTTCCAGAAGGGGACTTCAGAGTCAGCCATATCCTTTGGAATAGGGCCTAGGGCCTTCCCCCATCGTCTAAGCTGAGGGATATCCCTCCATGTAGAATGGGCTCCCAGATTCCTATGATAGGGATAAGTACTGATCTACTACAAGAGGCCCAATAGATTCCCAAGGCCTGCTCACTGACACCCACAGTCATTGGGTCTGTATCAGTACTATTTAGGTTACCCTGGTATGATTCTAGGGACAATGACCTCCTCCTTGATCAGGTTAGCTGTTTCTGTGTGTTTCACCAGCCTGGTCTTGACTGCTGTACTCATTAATATTCCCTCTCTGAAACTAGATTCCACTAAAGTTCATTTCAGTTTTTAGTTGTTGGTGTATGCTTCTACTTCCATCAGCTTCTGGATGAAGGCTCTGTGTTGGAATATAAGTTAGTCATCAATCTCAATATCAGGGCAGGGCATTTCTGGCAGCCTCTCCACTGTTGCTTAGATGGTTAGTAGGAGGAATCATTCTTGTAGATCTCCAAATATTTCCCTAGTGCCTGATTTCTCTTTAAACCTAAACTGGCTCTCTCTCTTATGGAATCTCTTATTTTGCTGTCCTCCATTCTTCCACCTACACAACCAGAAGATTCTGTATGGCTAAGGACACAGTCAGCAATAAAAAATGACAGCTCACAAAATGGGAAAATCCCATATCTGACAGATTGACTCATCTCCAGAACTTACAAAGAACTCAAGAAGCTAGTTTCCAAAACACKAAATAATCCAATTACAAAGTATAGTACAGAAATAGAGAATTCTCAATAGAGGAATGTAAAATGTTTGAAAGTCACATAAAAATTCTCAACATGCTTAGCCATCAGGGAAATAGTAATCAAAACAACTTTTTGACTTTTAATATGGATGTCATATTGAAAATATTATAAAACAGAAAAGAGTTTCAGGGATAAAATGGAGGATATTTTATCAAACAGAAGGATGCATGTTGTAAACACATAATAATCTAAACATTACACAAAACTAACTTTTTACAATAGGAAAGTGTGGCCTCAACTTCAAGACTATAGGCCAAAATAACGAAGACCATTGGATGTCCCAGGAAGGAGAGATTTTAGAGAGGCCCAAAACATCAAGGGACAATTTTTGGTGTTTAAAGACAGCACTTCTCTTGGCTTTGGAGGCTGTCCTGGAATTAGTTCTTGTAGACCAGGCTAGTCTCGAACTCAAAGATATCGGCCTGCCTCTGCCTCCCAAGTGCTGGCATTAAAGGCGTGCACCACCACTGCCCGCCTTATCAAGGGACATTTGATGTGTCTCTGTGTAGCTGGGATCTCAGTGCTCTACTGACAATGTATGAAGTGGACACAGAAATATTCCTCCCTTGTACAATAACACATATAGAATCCTGGCTTGTTATAATTTGATTTACTGCTAAATCTGCCCAGCAAAGCAAATGGGAGGCTCTTTTTTCTGCTTTCTCTTATGAAACAATGTTGAATTTTTCATAACTGCCCTGGAATTGGTGCTCTCTGACCCATGGTCTTTAAACCACCATAGACTTCACTGACAGAAAACTCACCTCAATGCATGCTGATATCCAATGATAAACAAAGGATATTGCTTTGGGGAGCATAAAATATCCAATCATAAGACTATTTCAGGCTCATGTGCCTTCTTGAAATCATGATATGGGTTCGAAGAATTATACAATGTTTGTACAGTGACATATGCCTTGACAAACAGGTACACATATGAAACAGTTAAAAGACAACACAAAATTGGCACCCATGCTCACATAAAAGCACCAAGAATTGATAATTTTCTATAGATTTCTTTGCTTAATATATTTTATAACTGAAGAAATAGTTTCCATTCCTTAAATCATGAACCTACAGAGGCAACTTGATTAATTTTGAGATTTTTCTTGAGAAAAAGACTACCCAATCTGTGGCAGAAGACATTATATCTTCTTTCAATATATACTTTAGCCTATGAAACCACTACTGTTGACAATGTCCTTGATTCATATGGACAAGCTTGGAGGTCTCCATAGGAGATTTTTCATGTCACATATCTGAAAATTTTGCTTCTATCTATATTTTGAGAAAAAAAGTACTACCTGTTCTCACTGAATTATAGATTTCTATCCAGAGAATGGTAGTTTGATCTTTTCTGAACATTGGAGTATAATCTGAGTAAATCTCAGATTCTTTTTAATTTGTGTCAGCATGTGGTTTGTATGAGTGAACTCATTGTTTGGTCTTAGAACTTAGATAGATCTAATACTATATATGGCATCCTACATTATAATATGCAATCATGATTTTGGGTTGTCTTCTGTATTTTTGATGTGTGGAAGGATTTCTCCCTCCTTGCCTTTTCCTCAAATTTATTTATTCAAACATTAAAATTTTTTGGTGAGATAATTGGGAAAAATCTACCCCCTCTGTGGTACCAGACATTATATAATCTTTCTGAATAAACCTCAGCCTATGAAACCATTATTGTTGTCAGTGTCTTTGATTGACATGGACAAGCTTGGAGATCTCAGCAGGAGACTTTTTCATGCCAAACATCTGAAAAGATTACTTATCTCTACATTTTGAGAAAAACGTCTTACCTGTTGCCACTAAAAATATAGATATCTTTTCAGAGAACAGTAGTTTTATCTTTTCTGATCTTTGGACTATAACCTGTYTTACTGTCAGATTCTTTGTAATTTGTGTTGGAATGTGGTTTGTACAAGTGATCACATTTTTCATTCTTTAWACTTTGATAGCTCTAATACTATATATGGCATCCTACATTATAATATGTAAGCATGATTTGTGGATGTTTTCTGAATTTTTTGATGTGTAGATTGATTTATCCCTCCTTGCCCTTTCCTCATATTTATTTAGTCAATCATTATCTTTTTCTCTCAATGTCCTCCTGGGAGATACCTTGGTCAGCCTCGACACAGTATTATGGTGGCGAGAGAATTTCCTTGGTCCTGCCTCAACTAGATAATAGGTCTGACTTAGTTCTTATAGTAGGCCTTACCAGCTCCAAGGAACAAATGAGAGGTTGGGGGAAGAGGAGATTGCAGGAGGAGAGGAGGGATGTTGTAAGAATATGAAAATAAATACATAAAAAGAAAAAAAATCACATGTCATTAACGTCTCTTAATATCAGTGGAAATCATATATTTAAGAAATACACAGGGTAATAGATTGTAGAGTATTGAAAAGAGGATCTCTCCTTCTGCTGCAAACATAAAACCCAGCTCAACATAAAGACAGTCACTACCTCATATCAAAGCATTGGAAATAATTATCCAGTCAAATAGACATAAGAAATATTATGCTACTATAATGGCTTCCCATTTGTCAGAATGGGGTCAGGGAGCTCCCACTAGGTCAGGTCAGCTCTTTCTGTGGGTTTCTCCACATGGGCCTTGTATTGACCCATTTGCTCATCATTCTACCATTTCTGAAACTAGATTCCAGGAGTTCAGGGCATTCTTTAGATTTGTGTGCATTCTTCTGCTCCAGTCATCTACTTGATGAAATCTCAAGGACGGCATATAAGGTAGTCATCAATCACATTACAGGGGAAATGATTTTAAAGTAGCCTCTCCACTATTGCTTAGATTGTTAGTTGGGATTATCATTGTGGATCCATGGACATTTGCCTAGTGCCATATTTCTCTGTAAACCTATAGTTTATGCCTCAAGTAAGATATCACTTTTCTTGCACTCATCTATTCTTCCCCCTAATCAATATTTCTGATCGCTCATGTTCTCCTATCTCCTCCTCATCACCCTGTCTCTATCTCCTTCATACATCTTCTTTCCCCATGATCCTAAATTATTCAGGAGATCTGGTGTCTTTTCCCTACTCTGAGGAACCATGTATGCCTCTTTCATAGACCTACTTATTCTTAGGTTCTCTGCAGGTGTAGATTGTAGGCTAATTATCATTTTCCCTATGTCTAATATCCGTATATTATTGAGTAGATAACATTGTTTTTTGTTTGTTTGTTTGTTTACCTTTAACTGGTTAACTCACTCAGGATGCTTTCTTCTAGTTCCATCTATTTGTTCCATTGTTTATTTTTTATGAGTGGTACTAAATTGATTAATTTTTACCACATTTTCTTTATTCATTCTTCAGTTGAGGAATATCTTGTTTTCCCCCAATGTTCTTGCTATTACAAATACAGCTGTTATAAACACAGCTGTATATGTGTCCATATTGTATGAATGTACATCATTTGGGTATGTGGCAAATATTGGAATTTCTAGATTGTGAAGTAGGCTGATCTTCAATTGTTACAAAATTCCATACTGACTTCAGGAATGATTGTACAACTTTTCACTCCCAGCAGCAACAGGGGAATGTTCCCAGTTCTCCCCATCCTCTCTAGCATAAAATTTTTGTGGTGGATTTTCTGTAGCTATTTCGGCAGGTACAAGGTGATATCTCAGAGGTGTTATGATTTACATTTCCCTAATGGCTAAATATCTTGAACCATTTCCTAAGTGTCTTTTAGCCATTTTAGATTCCTCTATTGACGAAACTAAATTCCCAAAGAATCAAATACTTCGATCTGAATCCAAACAAAATGAAACACTTAGCAGAGTATTTGGGGGGTGGCATTGATTAAATTTGTACAGCAAACCACTTCCTCAACATAATAGCACAGAATCTCAGATCAACATTTCAGTAATGGGGTATCCTGAAACTGAGTAGATTCTGTAAGGTAAAAGACATAGTCAACAAGACAAGACAGCAGCCCACAGAATGGGAAAAAATCATCAACAACCCCAGATCTAGCCAAGGGCTGACTTCTAAAATATATAAATAAGTGAAGAAACTATTCACCCAAACACAAAATAATACACTTAAAAATTGGTTACAGAACTAAACAAATAAAAACCCCAATAGAGTTTTACTTCATATGGAAGCAAAACTCTACTAGTAAAAGACTTGGAGCAGGTTGTTCACAGCGTATATTTAGTGAGATTACATACCCTCAATTTGGTTAACTGTTCCAGTTGCTTGGAAATGCCCAAACTTTTTGTCATAGGCTCACTTGGAGAGTTAAGTCCATTGTATGGTTACATTTAAAGTTGTAAAATGGCACACACCTTAGGATATTAAAATCTGCAAGTTCAAAATTGCATCTCAGTTGGTCCCTGTTTCTAGAGCCCATGATATTGGCAGGGAGAATTTTGTCACAGTTGCCAGGAAATACTTAGGATCTGTCTGTCACAATTTATTACATCTTCAAATGCTATAACAACCACACTGACTCATGACCTCACTATATAACGTCTAGAACTTAGGCAGAAGGCAGAAGCCTCTCTCTGGCTTTAAGTATTTGTATTTCTGCTGCCCCACACTAATGAACTATGGCTTCATCCCAGTACACATGAAAGCTAATGCATCATTATACTATTCCACTTGATTGATGACCACTTAGATATATCCCACTTTCTGTAATTTCCAAAATGGAGACAACCCTAAGTTTCTTGTTCTTTTTTCTGAAAGTTTAAGGCCTCATGGTGTTTCACTCATACATTTTGGTACATTAATAGTTGTACTTTTTAACTTTTTTCCTTCAGTTTTTATTTAAATTAGAAACATCATTGTTTTATATGTCAATCCCAGTACCTCCTCCCTCCCCTCTTCCTCTGCCCCCCACTGTGGCCCTTCCTAACCCACATTTTGCTCCCTAGGGAGTGTGACATCTTCCTTGCTGGTGTACAGAATCTGTCATATCGTTTGGGATAAGACCTAGACCCTTCCCCTTTTGTCTTTGCTGAGGGGTTATCCCCCATGTGAAATGGTATCTCAAAGTCCATTGCTATGCAAGTTATAAGTTCTGATCTACTACAAGAGGCCACARAGATTTGAAGGCCTCCTTACTGACACCCATATTCTTGGGTTCTGGATCACTTCCATGCTGGTTTCTCAGTGATCAGTCTGGAGGTCAAGAGCTCCTGCTTGTTCATGTCAGCTGTTTCTGTGGGTTTAGCTAGCTGGGCCTTGACCACTTTGCTCATTGCTCCTCCTTCTCTGTAACTGTATTCTAGTTCTGTTCAGTGTTTTTCTGTGGGTGGCTGCTTCTACTTCCATCCTCTGCTGGTTGAAGGTTCTAGGATGGCATACAAGTTCGTCATCAATCTCTTTATCAGGGAAAGGCATTTAAGGCAGCCTCTAGACTGTTGCTTAGATGGTAGATGGTGTCTTCCTTGTAGATCTGCAGACATATCCCTAGCACCTAATTTCTCTTTAAACTTATACTGGATCCCTCTCCAATGGTATCTCTTATTTTTGCTATCCTCTTTTTTTCCCAACTATACAACCAGAAGCTTCTTTAAGGCAAGGAAACAGTGAGCAATACAAAATGGCAGCCCACAGTTTGGGAAATCTGACAGAGGGCTGATTTCCAAAATTTACAAAGAACTCAAGAAGCTAGTTTCCTAAACATCAAATAACTGGCTCCCTCTCTAATGGTATCTCTTTTTTGTTCTCTATTATTCTTTGCCTCTACAAAACCAGTTGCTTCTGTAAGGCAAAGAACACAGCAATACAAAATGGCAGCCCACAGGATCTGAAAAGATATTCACCAACCCCAAATCTGACAGAGGGTTAATCTCCCAAATTTACAAAGAACTCAAGAAGCTAGGTTCCTAAACACGAAAAAATGCAATGAAAATGTGGAGTACAGAACTAAAGAGAATTCACAAAAAGGAATTTAACATGGCTGAAACACACATAAAAAAGTGCTCGACATCCTTGGCTATTAAGGAAATGCACATCTAAACAAATTTTAGATTTTAATAATGATGTCTTATTTGTAAAACATTATAATAATGGAAATAACTTTCAGGAATCTTCTCTCTTACTGTCTCTGTCTCTGTCTCTGCAATCTGGGTGGGAGCCTCCAGCTGTACATGATCTAGACTGCTCTTGGCCGACTTTGTAGGTGGATGTTTGTGTAGACCTCAGGCTAGTGAGTCTTTCTCATTCTCTCATCATTGACTAGAACTCTGACAATTTTGATGAAGGTGATGGAGCTTTGCTGACTAAAGGGTCTAAAATTTATGTTCCTCACAAAACCAAAAGATTCTTGTAAGTTCCAAGGAGCTGAAATGGATACACAGGCAAGCAGGTCCTATTCACTCCAAAGAAATAATATTCATCCCTTCCCTTGTCCTGGACTCCCTTCACTCATGTATTCCGAACCCTGAAGGAACCCCCACCACATCCTACAATCCTCCCCTCCAATACCTGGACTTAAGAAACAATGTATTTTTTATAATCTTAACATTCTCTTCTACACAGCTGACATCTGTAGAAGGTCTAAGAAGTACCAGGGAGATCCTCACATCCAGGATTATGGTGGAACAACCAGTTACTCCAGGGTGATCCCACTCAGCATTCTCAGGTCACCAAAGAAGGTCAGTGCCCCTTAAATCAGCAGTTAGCAGTCATGAAACTTGAGGAAATTATTCCCTAACCAGCCACATCTAACAACCAGCCTTTTACTAATCAGTGAAGTTAGTAATGAAAGGTCCAGGCAACAGGCCGGCCTGTCCCTTTCATGTGTCAGGTTGCACTGAGGAGGCGTTCTGGTCAGCCCAGGAATCCCTGGGTAGTAAGTCTGCAGATGGGTGTAAAGGACCCATTTAAAAGACAAACCCGGGCACACTCATGATCTCTCTTTCTCTTTCTTTCTCTCTCTCTCTCTCTCTCTCTCTCTCTCTCTCTCTCTCTCTCTCTCATCATTCCCTTCCCCACTGTTCACTGCTCTTGCACTTTGTCTCTTCTGCTGTCTCCCCCAGTCTCCCCCTCCTGCCCTGTTTGAAATTCTGTGGTACATGGATTGTGTATAGTTCATGTTCCATTGCTCAAGGTTCCATCTCCATAGCAAGATTCCTCCTTCCTTTTAAACCGAAGACCAACACTGGACCTGAGAAAACCAGGAAGGCTCTCTCTGTGAGCTCCCTTCCCATCCATGCTGGGGTGAGCAGGAACCAAGGAGATCTTTTTCTCAGACAGACCAACCAGTGAGACACACCTTCTGTTCAGTATGTTTCATAAGGATGAGGTCCAACAAACACATGCGATGAGTCACTTGTGTTTCTGTTTTAAGCCTTAGGCAGTTTTTCCAGCTGCTTTTTGAGACCCCATTCTTTTTTTCTGCACTGTGGCCACCAGTTTAGGCAGACTCAGAGTTCTCAGATCGTCCTTACTGAGGTAATTTTGGTCTTGCCCATGGGAAATACATTTTATTTTACAGGATCCTTCTGGTTACTTTTCCTGTGGGGAGAAAAAAAAACTGTTCAATGACTTTTGTGGATGGATGTCATCTTCCCTAACAAGGACAACAATCGACTAAGAAAATGAAAGCACTAACAATACCCAACAAAAGGTGAATATTCCTTGGTTAGCTACTTCCAGCAAGGTTTACATTCCATTTATTAGACTAGAATGAGTGATCATTGAACTGTAGCTACTTGTTTGCATGAGATGACTTCAGCTGTGGGACAGAGTTCATTAGGCAGAGATGGCATCCTCTAAGAGTGGGGGGAGTCTCCAGAGCTGTACATGGTCTCTACTGCTCTCAGCCTACACTGAGCCTTGGTCTGTCTGTCTCTGCCTCTGTGTCTGTGTTTCTGTCTTTGTCTAATTTTCACTCACTGTCTTTCAGTCTCTCTGTCTTTGTCTCTGGAGCCTAGGTGAAACACATATCTGGTCTGGATTGGTCCATGCCTGAACTGAGGCCTGGTCTGTCTGTCTCTCTTTGTCTCTGTCTCTCTGCCTCTGTACCTCTCTGTCTCTCACTGTTGCTATGTCTCTGTCTCTGTCTCTGTCTCTGCAGCCTGGTTTACAGCCTGCAGGTTTACCTGGTCTGGTCTATCTGTCTGAATGTCTCTCTATCTCTCACTGTATCTCAGGGTCTCCATCTCAGTCTCTGCAAACTAGGTGGAATCCCGGAGCTGTACCTGGACTCATCTTGACAGTCCTTATCCTGCCTTGTGGGTGGCTTTGCCTGTGACTTGTGGCTCCCGAGTCTACTCTTCTCATCACTGAAGCTGGTAAAATTTTCTCCCTCTCTCTCAATAATATTGATGCTTTGGTCCATGACAGGGAATGGGTTTTGCCAGATTTCAAGTGGACCTGCTCTCAAGGATAGGGATTGTAAGGCTGACCTTCCAGAGAGGATGAAACACATCGCAGATTTCTCTCTTTCTTATCCTGTCAGTGGTTACAGTCTCTTCACGAGTTGATAAAATTCCCATAACTATGGGTCTGATTCTGAAAGAGTACCAAACTATATGCTAAACCACTGCAAGACACCAAAATTAAGGTGCATTTCATTGTCCTAAAGATATCTGCCACTTTCAAATAAACATTGATGCTTTTCAACCAAGTGGTTTCTACCATTAATAGGTCGCTAATGTGTCTAAAATTTATGTTTTTCACAAACCCAAAGCATTCATGTAAGTTCCAGGGAGCCTATTCAGACCCATGCAAACAGTTCCCAAGATTCACTCTAAATAAATAGGATACAGACATTCCCTTTTTCCAGACTCCCTTCCTTCCTCCTCATCTTGGGACCCCTCGGGAACAACCCTCACACATTACCATTTTCCCCTCCACTACCAGGACTGAAGAAACATTGGTTTTTAAACTGAACCTCTTCATGTTACACTGCTGACATCTGGCCTGGTCTAAGAGGCTCCAGAGAATTCCACAGATCCTGATCTGGGGCAGAGCCAGCAAATACTATAGACTGAGGCAGCAACACAGAATGTCACTTCCAAAGAGGTTCAATGCCAAAGATGTTTAACACCCCCACACACATCAGCAGGAAGCAGGGTCCAGAACTCGAGGTCCTTATAACCTAACCTGCCACATCCAACACCCTACCTTTTAATAATCACTGAAGGTGGGAATTAAAGGTCCTAGCATCAGGCTGGCCTGCCCCGTCACCTGGCAGGATGCACTCAGGCCGTACTCTGGTCAGCCCAGGCAGGGTTCCAAGGGTAGTAAGTCTACAGTCGGGTGTAAAGGGCCCCTTTAAAACACAGATCCTGGCCTACTCATGCTCTCTCTCTCTCTCTCTCTCTCCCTCACTTTTGCTCCCTTTCTTTCTTTCTCACTTTCCCCTTCCTCCATGTTCCCCGCTCTTCTTCTTAGCCTCTTTGTATTCTCACATGTCTCCCCAACACCACATCTACAGCCCTGTCAGAAAGTTTATGGTTCATGGACTCTCTCTGGTTCTATAGCTCATGTTTCAATCTCCATATTGAGTTTCCCCTTCCATGTAAACAAAAGAACAACACTGGAGCAATGAAAACCAAGGAGGCTCACTCTGTGACCTCTCTCCCCGGCCACGCTTGGCTGAGCAGGTAACAGCAGAGATCTTTTTTTCTGGGACTGACCACCCAGTGAGACACTCCTTCAGGTCAGTGTGTTATCCAATGATGAGGTCCACTTTTGCATGAGTCAAAAGTGTCTTTCAGCTTTAAGCCTTCGGAAGGTTCTTCCCATTGTTTTTTGGACGACTGTGTGCTCTGGACTTCTCTGGCATTTTTTGTTCCCCCCTTGACCAAGAATACAAGCTGACTCCAAATTCTGAGATCATCCATACTGAATCTGCTTCGGCATCACCGATGGGAAATACATCTTTTTGTAACTCAACTGATTCCTCCCTCCACAAACAACTCTGAAAACCTAGCCTACAGTAACTATCTCTTATCTTGAGAAAATTGTTACTGTGTCAATTTTTTCTATGTAACTTGGAGATATCCTATTCTCCCTTTCTACCAACAGAATAAAGGCTAACCGTCTATTGCTGAATTCCCAGAATACAGAGTCAGAAAGGAAGTGTATACAAGGGGAATATAGGTGACAATGGATGATAAGTAAGTAGGTTGAAAGACATTTATGAAAAAAAAAGAATCTTGAAGATGGCGGTTTCTGTCCGAATTAGTTACAATGCCTCTTTGTCCCAAACAAACAAAAAACCAGATGTTATGTTATTAATCTCTTTCTCGATGGTTAGAGCATATCATTGGCTAGCTCTGTTTTAATTATTAGCCCATTTCTATTAATCAATACATTGCCATGATTCTGCGACTTATCCTTTTTTCTGGCAATTTGCAGCCTCAGCACCATCGCATGTCTTCATACACTCTAAATCATGTCTTCTCCCCTGCCTACTCCTGAGCTGGGAGCATTGCCTCTATTCCTACCTGGATATTTGGTAATCAGTTTTTTGTTTACCACCCACTAAGAGAAACATATATACAGAAATACATGTCCCATCATCTCCTACCTGTCTAGAAAAGATTTTTTTCTTTCCATCTTTAATTCATTTTTATTTAAATAATAAACTATCTTATTTTACATACCAATACTATTCCTTGTCACTTACATGCTTACATGTCCCCCAAAACCCCCATTCCATTCCCCATCCTCTCCACTGAGATGGTGAGAACTTCATGGGAGATCATCAAAGTCTGTCACATCATATGGAACAAATCTTAGGCCCTGCCCTGAGTATCTAGACTGAGAGAGTAGACCTCCATAGGGAAGAGGTTCCCAAAGTCCATTAATGTGCCTTGAATAAATACTGGTTCCACTGCTAGAGGCCCATAGAGTGCCATCATCACCCAAATGACACACAGAATAAGAAGGGCTGATTTGGTACTATGATGGTTCCCCACTTGTGGGAATGGTGTACATGAGTTCCTGCATCGTCAGGTCACCTGATTCTATGGGTTTCTCCAGCCTAGTATTGATCCATTTGCTCCTCATTCTCCCCTTTCTGAAACTGGATTCCAGGATTTCAGGTGATTGTTTATCTTTACAAGTATTCTTCTGCATAAATGTTCTAGGGTGTCTTATAAGGTTGTTATCAACCACATTATAGGCAATGTGCATTTAGCCTATCCACTATTGCTTAGATTGTTAGTTTGGATTATCCTTTTGGATTCCTGGACATTTGCTTAGTGCCATATTTCCCTTTAAACCTATAAATTATGCCTCTATTAAGTTATTGTTTTTATTGCACTCATCTATTCTTCCTCCTAATCAATCTTCCTTATCCCTCATGTTCTCCTCTCCTGTCCACCTCTAATTTCTCCTACTTACCTCCTCCTTCCACATGCTTCAGGAGATCCTGGGCCTTTCCCTTACTCTGAGGAAACATGTTTGTCTCTCTTAAGGTCCTACTCATCCCTGGGATCTTTGGAGTTTTGGATTGTAGACTAGTTAGTATTTGCCCTATGTCTAATAGCCATACATTTGTGAGTACTTAACCTGTTAGTCCATCAGTTTATAGGTTGCCTCACTCAGAATGTTTTATTCTAAGTCCATTCATTTGTTTCATTGTGTTTTTGCTGATTAGTACTCCAGTCATTAGTTGTATTACATTTTCTATATTCATTCTTTAGTCTTAGGACTACTTGGTTGTTTCCACGTTCTTGATATTACAAATACTGCTGTTGRGAACATGGCTGTACAGATGTCCATATTGTATAAATTACTTCCTTTGGTTATATGCCATTGATTGTAATGGCTAGATGGGGAAGTAGACTGATACCCAATTTTCAAAAAACTTGCATTCTTAATGCCAAAATATTTGTACAAATTTTCATTCCCAGCAGCAACAGAGAAGTGATCCCCTATCTACAGATCATCCCGAGCATAAACATTCCATGGTGTTTTTTTCTGTAGCCATTCTAGCAACTGTGAGATGATACCTCAGTGTTGTTATGATTTACATTTCCCTGATGGCTATGAATGTTGAGTGTCTTTTAGCCATTTTAGTTTCCTCTATTTTCAAACTGAAGTCCCGATGGATCAAAGACTTCAATATAAATCCAGCCACACCAAACCTCTTAGCAGAGTAATGGGAAGGTAGCACTGAATGAATTTGTGCAGCAAACCACTTCATGGACATAACAAAAATAGCACAGTCACTCATATTGAATATTCAATAATGGGGCTTCCTGAAATTGAGAAGGTTAGTTAAATCAAAAGACATAGTCAACAAGACAGGACAGCAGCCCACAGAATAAGAAAAGACCTTCACCAAACCCATATCTAAATGATATCTAATATATAAAAGAACTGAAGAAACTAGTTATCAAAACACCCAATAATCAAATTCAATTATGGGGTAAAAAATGCATTATTAGTTTTACTTTTATGGAAAAGTTAATCTCCTCATAAAATACTTGGACCAGGTACTTCACGGAATACATTTGGTGAGATTAGTTGCCCTCGTGTTGGTCAATTGGTCCATTTGCTTGGAAAGGCCCAAACCTTTGGTCATAGGCTCATTTGAAGACTCTCCTCCATTATATGGTGACATTAAAAGTTGTACAATGGCACATACCTTAGGATATTAAAATCCTGGAGTTCAAATCAGCATTTCATTTGCTCCCTATTTCTTTGGCCCATGCAGAGAGACTTTTTCACAGTTTCTAGGAAACACATATATTCTGTCTGTCACTATCTATTACATCTTCAAGTTATAAACCTACCACACCCACTCATGACCTCCTGGACTTGGGTGGAAGTTCAAGTCTCTCTCTTGGTTTAACTACTTTTACTTCTACTGCCCCAGAATACCTACAGAAAATATGTAAATAAATGCATCATTATACTATTCCAGCTGATTGTTGGCCATATAGGAACATCCTACATGCTGCATTTCCCAAAATGCAGAAAGCCTTATGTTGCTTATACTATTTTTGTGAAGTTTGAAGGCTTTGTAGTGTTTCACTCAGAATTTTTTTGTTAGTTCCCACAATTTTTAAGTTTTTTTCTCAATTTTTAAATTTAAAATATAAACAAGATTGTTTTACATGTCAATTCCTTTTCTCTCTCCCTCCACTACTCCCCTGACCTATACTATGCCTTAACTATCCCATACAATTTTAGTACACCAGGGGGAGTGAGGTCTTCCATGGGGGGTCATGAGAGTTTGTTGTATCCTTTGGGATAGGGCCTAGGCCCTTCCATGTAGTCTAGACTGGAGTATCCCCCTATGTGGGGTGGTCTCCCAAAGTCCATTCTTATGCTAGAGATAAGTACTGATGTACTCCAAGAGCCCCCATAGATTTCCAAGGCCACCTAACTGTCACCCACATTCATGGGGACTAGATTCATTCCATGCTGGTTTCCCAGTAATCAGTCTGGGCGCCAAAGCTCCTCCATGTACAGGTCAGTTGTTTCTGTAATTTTCACCATCCTAATCTTGACCACATTGCTCATCACTCATCCTTCTCTGTAACTGGATTCCAGTTCAGTTCAATGTTTAGTTGGGTCTACTAATGTCAGCTGCTTCTATTTCCATCAGTTGCTAGATGAAGATTCTAGGTTGGCATAAAGTTAGTCATCAATTTCATTATCGGTGAGGGCATTTAAGATAGTACCTTAGATGGTTAATTGGTATCATTCTTGTAGATCTCCAGACATTTCCCTAGGGCCTGATTTCTCTTTAAACTTGTACTGGCTCCCTCTCACACAGTACCTCTAATTTCATTCTATAGACTCGTATAGTCCTTCACATAGATTAAGTGGGACAGATATATCATTAGAAAATAGCACCTTCCACGTGAATCTTAATCCAGTATAAGAAATTGCTGGAAGCTGGTTGGTGGTGGTGGCTCACGGATTTATACACAGCACTTGAGAGATAGAGGCAGGTGAGTTTGACACCACCCTGGACTACAAGAACAAGTTCCATGCCAGCCTCAAAAGCCAAAGAAAAATACTGTCTCAAAAACTAAAATAAAATAAAATAAGAAATAGCTTGAAATCTTACAGAATGGATGTAACAATGGAAATCTCGACTTTAGATGGATATTTCTGAAGTTTAATTTATTACTCCCAGGTTACTTCTTAAGAAAGAGGATATCCAACAATGAAAGATACCAATAACTCTGCTAACAGTTTCAGTGTATCTGGATCTATATTAAATCTCTGATCCTTTGAGACTTTAGTTTGCTCATTAGAGGAACTTAAAATGGTTAAAAGACACATAAGAAATTGCTGAACATCCATAGCCATCAGGTAAATGTAAATCATAACAGCTCTGATACAACATCTTACACCTGCCAGAATGGATACAGACAAAAAAAAACAAAACCACCAAGGACAATTTATGCTTGTGAGTATGTGGAGAAAGTTGAATATTTCTCTGTTGCTCCTTGGAGTGAAAACTCCTGCAACAATTTTGCCAGGCAGTAAGCAAGTTTTTCTGCAAATTGTGTATCAGTTGACTTCTGCTTTTAGCCATTCCACTCTTTGGCATATACCAAAGGGCTGCACATTCATACAACACGGAAAACCATACAGCTATGTTGATGAAACATTATTTGTGATATCAAGACCCTGTAATCAACCAAGATGTCCCTCGATTAAAGAATTTATAAAGAAAATGTGATAAAATTAATCAATGTAGTAATACTCAGCGGGAAAAAAATCAATGAAACAAATAGGTGGAACTAGAAGAAACCATCCCGAATGGAGTAAGCCACACACAGAAAGACAAACATATGGTGTACTCACTAATGTACAGATATTAGACATAAAGCAAATGATAAGTAGTCTACTATCCAAACCTTCAGAGAAGCTAGGAACAATTAGTACCCTAGAGACATACATGGTTCCTCAGAGTAGGGGAAAGGCACAAGATCTCCTGTAAAATTTGGGTGATTGGTGAAGGCTGAGGTAGGTAGGAGAAAGAGGACTGGATTGGAGAACATGAGGAATCATGATGATTAATTAGTGAAAAGAATGGATGAGAGCAAGAAAAGAGATGCCTTAATAGAGGAATAAATTACAGGTTTAAAGATAAATATGGCACTATGGAAATGTCCAGGAACACACAAGGTTAATCCTACCCAACAATCTAGGCAGCAGTGGAAAGGCTACCATAAATGCATTTCCCCTGCAATGTGATTGATAACTACATTATATGCTATCCTAGAGCCTTCATCCAGTAGCTGTTGGAAGTATAAAAATACACAAAAAGCTAAGGAATGTCCTAAACTCCTGGAATTCAGTTTCAGAAAGGAAAACATATAAGCAAATTGGTCAGTACCATGCTGGAGAAACACTCAGAAAGAGCTGACCTGACAAAGTGGAAGATCACGGACCACATTCTGACAATTGGGGTACCATCATATTACCATAATATTTCTTATGTCAGTTTGATTGGAAAACAATTTCCCAAACTTTTTCTATGAGGTAGTATGTGCATTTAATGTTAAGCTGTGTTACATGTTTGCTGAAGGAGAGATCCTCATTTCATACATAATCTATTAGTCTGTCTTTTTATCAGTATATTATGTGCACTGATATTAAGAGGTATTAATGACCTATGATGGTTAATTTTTTTTCTATCAGTTTATTCTTATTTCCCATTTTAATCCCTCCACTTCTCCTGCTACTCCTCCTTGCCCCTCAAATCTCTCTTGTACATTGGAGCTAATAAGTCCCCTCCAAAAAATATACTAAGTCTATTTTATTATCTAGTTGAAGAAGTACCAAGGAAATTCTCTAGTCACTATAATCGCATGTTGAGGCTGACCCTGGTATCTCTCCATATAGAAAGCACATCAAAAAGTCAGTTATTAAGTAAGAGTTAGAACTTGGACCCATTGCCACTGAACATATATGTCAATCACAATTGTTACCTGCATTAAGGGAGTGGAGTTATTCCTTTGTAGGTTCCCCAGTATTCAGAACAGAGCCAGTAATTTCTCACAAACTTAGGTCAGCTGATTCTGTGGTTTCCCCATTATAGTCTTTACTCGATAATTCACTGCAACCAGATAACACTATTGTGCCTAAAATGTGCAAAATAAAAATAATCCTATTATTTAAAGGAATAAGTCTTCACTGATACTAGGCCATGAATAAAGTTTCCTTCCTTAGAGTTCCTGCACCCCCCACAGAATAATGCCTTTGTGTATGGATATACACTAAAAATAAACTTGTTTGGTCCTGTGCCCAGTTTATTTTTAGTTTTATAACTAGACAACTTTGGCTCTTAGTGAAGTTTGGGTTGATCATATAATTGTCATGCCCTGCTAACTCCACACAGAATTGTAACATAATATACACATTTGAGAACTGTACTCTGTGTGATGTTTGTTTTGAGGAGTGATTTTTGGTGTTGATCATTTTTCCTCAATGTCCTTGCAATTCCTTAGTTAAGGTTTCTATGAATAGATCATGGATGAATCTTTGCAAACTCCCTTTTATTTCAGTTTCCCAATATTGTTAAAATCCTCTACTGCAATAGAGCAGAAAACTATATTTAGTGCAAATCTTTAAATTTTCCAAAGTTCAAAGTTTTCCTCAAAATGCTTGAGTTTATCCATAGATTCATGATATGCTTTAGGAGAATTGAAAAAAATAAATGGGTAAAGTAATGAACAATGATTCTAAAGTATTTCAACAATGAGTTTTGTAATAGCATAGAATTATGTTTCGAGGAATAAATTATAGGAAAGAAAATAAGGAGAAAAAACTGAAAGATTGACAAAATCTTGAAAAGCACATAGTAAAATTACAAAGAAACATAAAAAACTCCACCAACAGAACCTATTGTTTTCCAATTTACAAATAAATTTTCAGTCTTGAACATCTGCCTATCTGAAACAATTAAGTCTCTCAAGTAAAACAAATAATTTCTCCACAGGGGACCCAGTTTCACAGACTCAGATTTTGTATGCGAAGCTCTCCTTGACAAAATTAATGTGATATTAATATCAGCCCTGTTTTCCTCAAGAAGTCAAAAACTTTCTTCAGGAGTGTGTTGCCAACACACTTCTGTAACAATAAAAGTCATTGTCCTGAATTCAGAGGCAGGGCTACATACTGCCAAATACTCCTAGAACAGAACACTGTTTCCATAATCAATATCATAAGAAAATTCAAAAGCAAATCAAGTCAAAATATTGTGATTTTTTCTCTAATTGTAACAATAAGAAATAATGGCAGAAGTAGGAAATTTGTACAATGAAACCTGAAGGGGTGAACTTTGTAAACAAAACTGATAGATTCCATTTGAGTGTTTATCAAAGGCGAATTGTAAATATAAATATTTGTATCATAACTATAACACATCAACTAATAATCTAAATTTATGTAGCATATTAATATTTGACTACTATTAAATGTATACATATTTTATTTCAGTGAAGGTTTATAGCTTACACAAGTATGTGCATTTCTTTAGTCACTTGCATAATAAAAATGAGATGAAATATAATAACACAAGAACTAACATATCATAACTGAAAAAAAACATACAGATGGAAGAAAGCATAAATGATGGCAGAAGATAAAATTTACCCTGGTTCTGGTTCTTGCTCATTGCTGAGTTGGTCAATCTGCCAGGTCTCCTCATCCTCAGTTGAGTGTACTCTCTCCAAAATCGTCCTGGGTATCTTTCCCTTTAAAGTAATCAACAAGTGTCAGTGGAAATGTTGGGCTTAATATAAGAGAGTGACCTCCTCATTATTTGTTACCCTGGTTATTACTAAGCGATGTTATCATTTACAAAGTTTGGAAATCTTGACAAACATTATTCCAACTAGGATTCATTTATCATGCCAATGAAGGGTGGCTTCATAGGGAATACAATAGCTGGAAGTCTTTTTAAATACTGATAGTGATATTAGTCCAAGGGATTTTGACCACATTTAAAAAAATGCCAAAAATAAAGGAAAGTCTGATATTTCAAAACATACCATTGCTCTTTATTCTGAAATCACCAAGAAAATTTAACACAGGAATCTTTTCCTATTTCACTGGTTTTAAAAATAATATTTCCCGAATGTTAGTCTCCATCTCTGCTAATGTACACTATGAAAACAAAAGTGTCCTGCATTTTGATGCTTCTCAACTACTGACAAAGCTAAATGCCTAATAATCTCACAATGTGACAGGGATTTCAAGACCACATGTTAATAATTGGGATGTTTTTGCCTACAGAAAAAAAGTTGGACATGTAGTTGGCTCAGGAGAACAATCTTCATCATTTAAGATAAAAATGAAAGAAATAAGTAAATATTTGATCAAAGACAAAGGAAAGGAAGGAACAAAAAAGAAAGATACATGAGAAAGTGAAATTATAAATGAATATGTGTAGGTGGTAATGAAACAATAAAGTAAAGAACATTTAGGAATGCAGGAATATAAAACTGAGGAAGCAAGGATGGCAGCACAAAAGGCAACAAGGACAAAAAACAAAGAATCTAATATTAATTTAATTAGGTCTTTATAATCACATATATATTAGTTTATAAAAATATTGCTGATAAAAGAGAGCTTGAAATTACAAGTAAATTCATATACATTGTTATGTATATTTGCTTTTGGGGACATTTATTGGAGTAATAATTTATGGAAATAACATGACCTTTTTAATAACAACCTAAGCAACAGTGGAGAGGGTACCTCAAATGTCCTCCCCTGATAATGAGATTGATGACTAATTTATATGCCAAACTAGAGCCTTCATCCAACAGCTGATGGAGGTAGAAGCAGGCAACCACAACTGTGGGGAGCCACAGCCCTAAGATGGTGCCTGGCTGGATGCCAGGTAGTCCGAGCTTAGCTGTAAACAAGCCTTATTTGGAAGTGTCTGTGGCATCTGGTGTGCTTCCTCCTTCTGTGGCCTATCTGGGATTGCCAGATGGCATGAGCTGATTGGGCACTGAGCATCTACTTAAGGGCTTTCGGGAGCTGGAAGCGAGGAGAAGCTAATGAACAAGATTCCTGAATAAACTGCTTGAAGAAGAGCCGTGGTCGTGTTTCTCTTGCTGGTCAAGATAGACGCGACAAGTGGTGGCCCTTACTGGGAACCTCTGTGGGTGAATGGCTCAGGACTTCCTGCAGTCAGGGCAGTCGACTGGTAAGTCCCGGGTAAGTTGGGACCAAGCTAAGGAAATCGCTAAAGAGGCAATAAAGTCTCCTGGCAAGGAGCAATAAGCCCCTCAGTAAAGAGGCAATAAGGTCTCTGGTGAGGAGCAACAAAGTTCTGGGATTCGGACAAAGCAGAGGTAACCAAAACTGAAAGCATAGGAACTACAACATCGCAAACAATTTTCATTGCTCCTCAAGAGCTGTTACAGTCTAAGGGATTGAAATTAATGAAAAGTACTTTAGAGAGATTTATCCAAGAGGTTGATGTGGTAGCCCCCTAGCTTGCTGATTCCGGTAATTTAACCACCAGCTTCTGGTATAAGCTTGGGAAAGACCTAGACTTTGCTTGGGGGCAGGGGACAGTGAAACCCGGGACAAGACCAATTTGGAGGCTTGTTGGCAGTTGTTTGGAAGATCAGAAATGTTGCAGAGCCATTGAGAAGGGGCAGGAGGTGTTAGAACAGTTGTAGGAGGAGAGCTCAATGATATCGGAAGGGGACAATTTTGAAGAGAATAGTTTTGTATGTTATGCTATTGCTCCTTTTAGAGAGAAATATCCTGCTGTGAGATGTGTCCACTATATGGATGACATTCTGTTAGCTAGTAAGGAGTTGAAATTGCTGCACTTAACATATAGAGATTTGGTAAAGACCTTGAGAGAAGTGGATTATACATTAGTCAGAAAGTCCAGAGGAGTAATTGTTATTAACTAGGGCTAAGATAAATAAAGATTTCGTCGTTGTGCTCCAAAAAGATAACACTTGATTAGATTACATTACACTTGAAATGATTTCAAAAATTATTTAGACCAATTTAATTACAGTATTTTGGATATCAACCTGATGTGCTCGTTACTCCTTATTGTGCTGCTCAAATAAAGTTTTAGTCGCATCTTTGGATGAGTGGGCAATTCTAAAGTGCAGCTTTGATGGGGATATAGATAATCATTATCCTAAACATCCTATGTTAAATTTCTTTAAATAGAACCCAGTAATTTTCACAAGAGTGACTCATAAAGAACCTATTAAGGGTGTTGTAAATATTTTTACAGATGGATCCAAGACTGGGTGTGGTGTTTATGTAATTGGGGAGAGTGCCCCCAGTTGTTTTTCAATTTATACCAGGATAACCTCAAATAGTGGAATTCCAAATAGTTCTTGAAATGTTTAAAAGGGTCCCTGAGGCCTTCAATTTGATCTCAGATTCTAATTATTGGTTAAACTAGTTAAGGATTTAGAAGTCACTGGAAAAATAAAGGTAAATAGTCCCATTAAAAATTATGTGAACCAGCTACAAAAATTATTTGTAAGTGATCACAACCCTTTTATATTCAACATATTAGAGTGCCTACTGGTCTGCCTGGAGCAGAATGATTTAATGCATAAATATACCAGAATGCAGCTTGCATTCACCGCCCTTCCATTTGGACAGAGCTCAACAATTTCATTCACAATTCCATGTTAATTCTAAAACTTTACAATGCAGCTTG
>NW_023276999.1:18292-44141 GCF_003668045.3 Cricetulus griseus | reverse complement strand
CTTTCCACATTTGTCCCCGACACTTTTTTTTGCTTGTTTCACTGAATTTTTTACAGCTGTTTTTTATTTGAATTAGAAATAAGATTGTTTTATATGTCAATCCCAGTTCGCTCTCCCTCCCCTCATCTCCTACCACCTCCCCCCAACAAAAACCCTACCTATCACATATCCTTTCTGCTCCCCAGGGAGGATAAGGCATTCCATGGGGGGTGATCAGAGTCTATCATCTCTTTTGGACAGATCATAGGGCCACCCCCATGTGCCTTTGTTCAGGGAGTATATGTCTGTGTGGAATGGGCTCCCAAAGTCCACACCTATGCTAGGGATAAGTAATTAACTATTACAGGAGGTCCCATAGATTTTTGAGATATCCTCACTGAAATCCATTTTCATGGGATCTTGGCCAGTCCCATCCTGGTATCCCAGCTATATGTCTGGGGACCAAGAGCTCACCATTATTCAGGTCAGCTGTTTCTGTGGGTTTCACCAAACTGGTCTGGTCACCTTTGTTCATCACTCACTCTTCTCTGCAACTGGATTCCTGTTCCATTCACTGATTAGATGTGGGAATTTGCTTCTACTTCCACCAGCCACTGGATGAGGGCTATCAGGTGGCATATAAGTCAGTCATCATTATCAGGGGAGGGCATTTAAGGTAGCCTCTCCTATGTTGCTTAGATTGTTAACTGGTTTCATCTTTGTATATCTCCAGACAATTTCCTAGCACCTGATTTCTCTGTAAAACTAAAGTGTCTACCTCTATTATGTAATCTCTTTTCTTTTCTTCTTTTCCTCCCCTGCCTCAAACTTTCTGCTCTCTCATGTCCTCCTCACTCCTCATCTTCTCCCCTTCTTATTCTCCTATCCCCCTCCTCCTATGCTCCCAATTTTCTCAGGAGATCTTGTCCCTGTCCCCTACTCCAGAGGATCATGTATGTCTCTCTTAGTGCCCTCCTTATTTATAGCTTCTCTGGCAGTGTGGATTGTAGGCTGGTAATCTTTTATTCTTTGTCTAAAATCCACATATGAGTGAATATTTACCACGTTTGTCTTTTTGTGACTGGGTTACCTCTCTCAGAATGGTTTCTTCTAGTTCCATCCATTTGCCTTCAAATTGCAATATTCCATTGTTTTTTCCTGCTTATTAGTATTCCATTGTGTAAATGTACCACATTTTCTCTATCCATTCTTCATTTGAGGGGCTTTTAGGTTGCTTCCAGTTTCTGGTTATTACAATTAATGCTGCTATGATCGTCATTGAACAGATGTCCTTGTTATATGAATGTGCTTCTTTGGGGTATATGCCTAAGAGTGGAATTGCTGGATTGGTAGACTGATTCCCATTTTCCTGAGGAGACACTATACTGATTCCCAAAGTGGCTGTACAAGTTGCCTCTCCCAACAGCAGTGGAAGAGTGTTCCCCTTTCTCCACATCCTCTCCAGCATAAACTGTCATTGGTGTTTTTGATTTTAGCTATTCTGACAGGAATAAGATGGTATCTCAGGTTTGTTTTAATTTGCATTTCCCTGATTGCGGCGTCCACCCTTGACCAGCAAGAAAGACGCCACACCGAGGAATCTTCTTCAAACACAGTTTAATCGGGAACCTCTTTGCTTTTACAATGTATAATGGCGGCGGCGGCCCCGGGCCGAGGGAGACGGGGCCTGATATAGTCTATATCTACCAATCACCTAACCCTACGTGGCGCGCCAGGATAGGTTGTCTCCAAGCAGAATTAAGAGGATACATGACCTTTACCATATTTGGAGTTGTTTACCACAGAGAGCTCTCGCCGTCGGGCTGGCGGAAGGCGGAAACCGGCGTCATCTTTTGGGTGCGGTTTTTTGCAGCTCCCTACAGTTCCCCCTTTTTGTTTTAATATTATAGGAGTAGCAGTATCTATCTGTTGTCAGATTTCAGTCATCTCTGTCTTAGGTTGAACCCCAGTGTCCCTATCTTACCCGTCAAAGAGACACTGTGTCGCCCTCACAGGCTCATGTCTTAGGTTGAAGGGAACACATGTATGCTTATTCGCTCAGCATGAGGGTAGGTGCCCGTCATTGAGCATGACTGATTCAGATACGCATCACTCACTCAGCAAGGGCGAGACAGACATCTATTTGTCTGTCAGCATGTATAACCATGCTTGAGGGGACTGTCCTGCTTCCACAGCAGCAAAGGCCTGTACCAACATAGCAGCTTGGGATTTTTGCGACTTCCTGATCCTGCATAGGCACCACAAGCAAACAAAAATGGCTAACAGCATCATGGAAAACATAACCCCTATTCCAGCCCATTCCATAACTAAACTAAAGGCTCGCTTAAGGGTACTTAAGAGGGTATTAACAGTGGGCAGGCTCAGGCGTGTAGCATTCACGGCAATAATCTGTTGTGTCAGGGTGTCTGTCAGGTTCTCGAACTGTTGACTCCAATTTCCCTGAAGGTAGGCACTCAACTGCCAACTCAGGTTGCTGTTCTCCGTGAAATTATTGGCCATCCTGGAGGTGATACACAAAGAAGAAAAGGAATGAATGCATCCTATGGAAGTTAAGGTTACTAAATCATCCACCTGTTCCTGCAACAGGTCCACTCTTTGGTTCACAGTTAGAATGCCAGCTTTTAAGTGGCCATCAATAGATCTCAAGGTAGTTAATGTTGTAGCTGTTTTTTCCACAATATCATTGACTGTCTCAGCTGATTGGACCTGAGCAGCCATGGCAACGGCGGCAGTCGTAGCCGCTGCTGCAGAAAGGGTAATGGCAGTAACCAATGCTGCAGTTATGCCAAAATCCCGTTTGGTTCTGATGATTTCCGTAATGGGAAACGTTCCTGTATCCACTTTGACCGGAATAGGAACATACATAGGAATCCTCATCACTACTGCTGTATTAGCAGAACCATTCCAACATTGGCTAGCAATGCAGGAGACATCAGTCGAATTGCACGAGATCACTTCTTTGGTAGCATCAGTAGCATTAGAGAGCAGAAAGAAAAAAGGAGCTTTTAAACATACTGGGCTAGCTGGAACAGTGAGATTATTCAAAGTTTTATGTATTGATAGATTCTTAAGAGAAGGTCCCTTCTCATCCCTAGTACCAGAAACATTAAGAAGTCTTATGCAGAGATTCTGGAGAACTGCAAAAGGTTCAAGGGAAGTAAATGCTCCACGCTCGTTGGAGAGTACCCATTGAAACCATGGCCAGGTATTTTTACTGCCTGTTCTTTGGGAACCTCCCTGAGTTAGGTTATATTGGTACTTGCCAAGAGGGGGAGTAAATTCAAAACCTGGAGCTATCTTCTTAAGTTTGTGATCCGGACTCTGACAAGGCGTCCAATGAGGTGGATAGCCTCGATTGGGTGCACAATAAGGCAAGACTTGTCGAGCAGTGGAGTTCTCTTGACTAAAGCATGAATTTGAGGGTCGGAGTCCCTCCATCAGCATCAGAAATGTAGTGATATTTACATCTTTGGTCCCATTTGTACCAGTGCCAGAGCCAGAACTAGCGCCTGTACCAAACTGAGTCAGGGCTTCGGTGAGCATAGCACTCAAGATCTGGTTAAATTAGTAAGGGGATCAAGCCAATTGCCAACAGAACCATTTTTCAACCAAATGCATGGGTTAGAATTATTAATAAGGGAGAAGCATAATGCTCCATAGAGAGAAATATTAGTGGCTGAATACTGGGCAGTATCAGGGTCTAAATTTACACAAGGCAAGCCCAATTCACAACTAGTAGAAAAGAAAACAGGCGAAACTTTAGAGGTGCTATGAACAGGCAAGGGAATTGGCCACGCTTTCGCTATGGCCCACAGGATTTGTTCTCTGGCCTGGATCAGCCTCAGTGTTGTCAAGGTCAGCAGCAGGATCATATATCGGAGGCTTCATCTTGTTTGTTGCACCTCCTCGTTAGTCTCTCTGGAATCCACACCGGGTCTTGCTGATCCTGAGGGAAAATACAAACAGAACCTCTCGCCCATGCTAATACCGGGTCCGGTCCATGCCATAGACCCGTAAGGATATCTTTCCATTTTACATAGCCCTTCTGAGCAGGTGCCTGAGTCTGGTGCCTATCGGCAGCAGAAAGGCCTTGAGAATCCAAATTTAAAAAATTCAGAGTAAAGAGAGCCAAGGATAGTTGTTCCTTTGGTGTTCTACCATGGCCTATTCCCCCTTTTTGTTTAATAAACATTCTTTCAATGTGCGATGAGCTCTTTCAACTATTCCTTGTCGTTGGGGATTATAAGGTAGGACATGATTTAATTGGATTTCCATCTGTTTACAGTAGGAGGTAAAGGATTGAGCTGTATAAGCAGGACCATTGTCAGTCTTTAATTGCTGAGGTTTTACCCAGGCAGCCCACGCCTCAGGCAATGTCCAATGACATTGCAAGCCTTTCCCCACTCATAGGGGATGCATGGATGATGCCTGAACAGGTATCCACAGACACATGGATATATTTAAGAGTTCCAAATCCTGAAAAATGAGTTACGTCCATTTGCCAGATCTTCAAGGGCAACAACCCTCTGGGATTGACCCCCAGGCTAGGGGGGTGCAAGAAGGTTATACATTGTTGACAATTCAATACTATCTGTCTAGCTTCTGCTCGAGATAGCTGAAACCTTTGCTGTAAAGTTTTTGCAGATACATGGAATTGTTTGTGAAAGTGCTGTGCTCGTTCCATAGAGGAAGCGAAAAATACATATTTCCCTCTAGTACAGAGATCTACGATCTCATTGCCTTTTGATAGAGGTCCAGGCAAGTTGGTATGAACTCTAATGTGTTGTATAAATAATTTCTGATCGCGATGCCAGATCAACTTTTGCAACTCCTGTAAGAGTTTGCAAACTGTACTGTTAGGTTTGATAGGTCCTGCAACCTCCAGGGCCTTAACAGCATTCACAACATATGCCGAATCAGAAATCAGATTAAAGGAGAAAGGGCAATTTCTAAACACTTCAAGAACAATTTTACATTCAATAATCTGGGGGGAGCCAGGCTGATATTGAAATTGCACTGGATCCTGATGCTCTATCATATAGGCTCCACAGCCCATCTTGGATCCATCAGTGAAAATATTTGTGGCTCCAGCAATAGGAGCTGCTGCAGTCATTTTAGGAAAAATGACTGGATGTTCTTTAAAAAATGACATTAGAGGGTGTTTTGGATAATGATTATCTATTTCTCCTGAAAATCCACATCGAAGAATTGCCCAATCATCCACAGTTCCACAAAGTATCTTAACTTGTTGAGCAGTATAAGGGATTATAATCTTAATTGGTAGTCTCCCAAAATATTGAATGCATTGCTGTATCCCATTTTGAGCCAAGTCAGCAACCGCTGCAGGATAGTATTCAATAGTTTTTCATGGGGAGGATTTAGAATAAATCCATAGTAACGGACCATCTTGCCACAGCAAAGCTGTAGGCTGGGAGAATGTTGGAAGCACACACAAAAGAATATCCATATTTTCTATTAGCCGTTTAAGGCTGGCATTTTGTAATTCTGTCTCCACTTTCTTTAAAGCTTCTCTGGCTTCAGCAGTTAACTGCCTAGGTGAATCTAATGCTGAATCACCATTGAGAATATTATACAATGGCTTCAACTCATAATTTGGTAATTTTAAATAACATCTTATCCAATTTATATCTCCCAACAACTTTTGAAAATCATTAAGAGTTTTTAAATTATCTTTTCTAATCTCTATCTTTTGTGGAATAATTGTATGAGGGAGAATCTTAGCCCCTAGATAGTTAACAACAGTGTCCTTTTGTACCTTTTCTGAGGCTATGACTAAATTATGCATCTCAAGCAATTTTACCAATTTTGTATATGCCTTATTAAGCGTTTTATCATCTTTGGCAGCCAATAAAATATCATCCATATAATGAACACATCTAATCTTTGGAAAGTCCACTCTCAAAGGAGCAATTGCTTCTGCTACAAACAACTGACACATAGTAGGACTATTGGCCATCCCCTGTGGCAACACTATCCATTCATACCTTAAATCAGGTTGTTCATGATTACAAGAGGGCAGCGTAAACGCAAAACGCCCTGAATCCTTGGCACACAAAGGTATGGAAAAGAAGCAATCTTTAATATCTATAGAGATGATAGGCCATGATGCAGGTAAAGAAGTTAAAAGTGGAAGACCACGTTGTACAGGGCC
This sequence comes from Cricetulus griseus, assembly GCF_003668045.3. Taxonomy (NCBI): domain Eukaryota; kingdom Metazoa; phylum Chordata; class Mammalia; order Rodentia; family Cricetidae; genus Cricetulus; species Cricetulus griseus. The sequence continues at coordinate 37,969 of NW_023276999.1, read as the reverse complement.
CATAATTTGCATCTGTTGATTAATAGCTCTAAGATCGTGAAGCAGTCTCCATTTACCAGATTTTTTCTTAATGACAAAAATAGGAGTATTCCATGGAGATACAGAGGATTTTATATGCCCCAGATCCAGCTGCTCCCGCACTAGAGTCTTAGCAGCTTCCAGTTTTTCAGAGGAAAGTGGCCACTGAGGAACCCATACCGGCTCCTCTGTTTTCCAGGTAATAGGAATACCTCCCTCAGTGGCCCCTAGGAAAAACCCAGACCTAGATTCTTTGGTCTCGGTTGTGGAATAATAGGACTGGTACGACCCTGCAGATGTTTCCCGAGGCCTCGGCCTGGGACGTATCCCATTCGTTTCATGATACCTTGAGATGTTTCTGAGTATTCATTTGTGAGTTTAAAACCCATATCCTTTAACAAATCTCTTCCCCATAATGAAATTGGTAAGTCTAACACATAAGGTTGCATGGTCCCTGAATGCCCTTCCTGATCTTTCCAAGGCAATTGTCTAGCACTCATATCAGGAGCCTTAGCATAGCCTAAACCTTGTAAACTTTGAGAAGAAACCTGTATAGGCCAGCCAGAGGGCCAATCTTTAGTGGCTATGATGCTCTTATCAGCTCCAGAATCTAGTAAGCCTAAGATTTTCTTACCATTCACTATTAACTCAAGGGTTGGACGTTGATCAAGGTCTAAAGCTAGGAAAGTTAAGTTTGATCCAGTGGAGCCAAAGTTTCCCTCTCCTCTCTCTCTGGCTTGTGCTGGAAACTTGTCATGCAAGCTTGGCAAAAGCAGTAACTGTGCTATCCTGTCTCCAGGAGAAATGGCTGTAATCCCTCTAGGAGATTCTACCATGATCTTTACTACACCCATGTAATCAGGATCTATAACTCCAGGATGTACTCGTAAACCTTTCAATGCTGCAGATGATCTTCCTATAAGCAAACCTACTGTGCCAGGCTCAAGGGGTCCCTTAAAATCGGTGTCAACAAGCTGGACCCCCATTCTGGGAGTTAATACGAGTCTGGTGGTGGAGCGTAAGTCCAGCCCCGCGGAGCCTGTAGTGGCTCTCCTCGGTCCCTCGGATGACGAAGAGAGGGCCAGGTTTCGGGACTCTGCTCCTGGTTCTGATCCTCCATGGCCCCATATATTTGTGGGCCCTGGGGTCGTGGGCCCCGTCGTCCGTTTTTTGAACGGGCTCCTCCATACCCCTGAACAAGAGGCTGTCCACTGATGTCTTTTACTGATCTACAATCCTTAGCCCAATGATTTCCTTTTCTACATCTAGGACATAAGCCAGGTTGCTTAGGGCGCGGAGCAAAGTTATTGACTTTAGTGTTTCCTCCCTCGGGGCATTGCTTTTTCAAATGCCCTTGCTTGCCGCATTTAAAGCAAGCTCCTGAACCTCCACCTTTCTTAGTTAATTGCATCACAGCAGCTGCTAGTCCAGCATTAGTCAGCGGACCCCCTAACTCCCTACAGACTTTCATCCAGACTTCAAGGCCTTTACCCTTATATGGAGTTATTGCAGCTCTGCACTCTTTTGTACACTGTTCATAAATCAGCTGTTTGATCAAAGGCATAGCAGCATCTGGATCCCCAAACACTCTTCCTGCAGCTTCTACCATTCTTGCCACAAAGTCTGAAAAGGGTTCCATAGGACCCTGTAATATCTTTGTAAGATTTCCACTGACCTCACCTTTGTTAGGCAGAGACCTCCAAGCCCTAATGGCTATTTGATTAATCTGATCATACACTTGAGGAGGATATCCTGTTTGTTGCTGTGCAAAACGTCCTTGACCAAGAAGCATGTCCACATCCCAATATTGATCACCAGCTGCACGATTAATCGCACCTTGATCATTGGCAAACTCAATTTGAAAAGCTCTCCAATCCAAATATTGTCCTGGTGATAAGCAAGCTCTTACCAAATTTGTCCAATCACTGGGTGTCATACAGTAGCGACCGAGCGCCTCTACCTGAGCAATTGTAAAAGCTGCCGTCACCCCATAGGTGCGTACCGATTCTGCCAGAGCTTTGACTATTTTAAAGTCAATTGGTTCATGATATCTCTGTTGGTTACCGTCTGTAAAAACTGGATAAGCCAGTGGTCGAGTAACCCGAAACTCAGTGCGAACCGTACGCCACACTTCCGGACAGAAGGTGGAGCAACCAGGACCTCCTACTTCCTCTTTCGAGCAGTAGGGGGGAGGAGCGATAGGGCGGTGCCCTTGCTTTACAGTCGCCATTTTAGGACGCTGTTTTTCTGATACTTTTAATGAATGTTTTTCCATGAGCTCAATAATCTCTTCCTCCTCTTCCTCCATGATGTCCTCATCCTCACATATATCCTCCTCTGATTCTGAATCCTCTCCTGGTTCTTTTAATTCCTTCCTCAACCTTCCTAGAGAAGGATAGACTCGCTTCTTATCCCTTTTCTGTTTCTCCTTTGTTCTCTCACTTTCTGACTGTTCTGACCTTTCTTCTTGGAGCATTTCAAGGGCAGCCTGTCCATTTGCTATAGCTTTCTTATTTCCCCCTTTGTCCTCTAGACAGCTGCGCACCAGGCGCCAAACCGGGCGAACACTCGGCTTCAACGCTCCTTGCTCCCAGGCAAAATCCAGGTCTTTCCCTAATTTATCCCAACTATCCACAGTGAGATTGCCCGAGGCTGCAAACCAGGGTGCAATGGTGTCGCATTCACTCAGGAACCTCTGTAATGTGGCTTTAGTTAACCTTAAATTGTTAGAATGAAGTAGCTCTTGAAGAGCCAGAAAAATTGGATGTGATTGTGACGATCCCATTGTGCTTTTGTCTTAATTAGCACGCTCCGAAGGTGTGCAAGTAGGATAACACCACCAGAAAACAAAAGCCCACACTGCGATATTAAAAAGCAACCAAATCACCACTATAATAGCGGGGTCCATTAACTTACTTTCACTCTGCAAATTAAAGCAGAAGCGAGGGTTTTTTACTTTCGGTTCGCTTTTGTCGCGAACAATGTTGCTCCTTTCCGGAGACTTTACTGCCTCTTCCCCGAGGGCTTTGGTACTCTTTTACTGAGACCTATCTCCTCTTTCCTGAGGACCTTGGTGCTCCTTTACCGGAGACCTATCTCCGCATTCACCGCGGACTTTACAGTTCCACTTACCTTGGGAACTTACCGGCGCCGCCCCGACTGTGAGAAGTTCTGAATTCCCCGTACGGGCCACCACTTGCGGCGTCCACCCTTGACCAGCAAGAAAGACGCCACACCGAGGAATCTTCTTCAAACACAGTTTAATCGGGAACCTCTTTGCTTTTGTACAATGTATAATGGAGGCGGCGGCCCCAGGCCGAGGGAGACGGGGCCTGATATAGTCTACATCTACCAATCACCTAACCCTACGTGGCGCGCCAGGATAGGTTGTCTCCAAGCAGAATTAAGAGGATACATGACCTCTACCATATTTGGAGTTGTTTACCACAGAGAGCGCTCGCCGTCGGGCTGGCGGAAGGCGGAAACCAGCGCCATCTTTTGGGTGCGGTTTTCTGCAGCTCCCTACACTGACCTATGATCTTTTTATCATAGAGAAGCATAGAAAGAGAGACACAAATAGATGTTCACAGTGAGACATACACAGAGGCAAAGACACACACACACACACACACTCACACCTACCTAAGAATCCATTGAAATATAATTTACAAAGTCACCTAAACGGTCATATGTCTTTGTAACTGTTCTTTTTTTCACTGAAAACATTATTTTCCTTTTTTTCTAGAAACAAGCTGCATGTTTGTCAATCCCAGTTCCCTCTTCCTCTCCTCCTCCCCTGTCCCCCAACAACACTCTACGCCACCCCCTTTCTACTCCCCAGGGAGGGTGAGGCCTTCCATGGGGAATCTTCAAAGTCTGTCCTATCATTTGGAGCAGGGCCTGGGCTGAGAGAGTATGCCTCTATGTGGAATGGGCTCCCAAAATCCATTCGTATACTAGGGATAAATACTGACCCACTGCCAGAGGCCCCAATGAAATTATTTTTAAATACTCCAGTTTAATCAACTTTCTTCTCTACCCATAAAATACCTGTTGGAATATTTCACCGCCCTTTCAAATAAAAACCATCCTGCAAAAGGCACACTGTTACACCCTCAGTCATGTGAGATTCAAAGTAGAGTGACTTCCCTCAAGATCGTCCAACTTACAAATGGCAAGGCTGGGACTAGAGCCCAGGCTAGGAATCCAGGTCTCCTCCCAATATCCTGCTCGCCCTTTATCTCCGCCGCCCCCTTACCTTCTAAGAAGGTAAGGAAAAGAATGATAGGAGACAGTAAGAATTCCTGATCCTGACGGCAGACATGGTAAATTAATGACTTCAAATGAACATCTGCCTGAAACAGCTTTTTTCTTCCCCCTGACTTGCCAAGGGCAAGCGATGATTTGCAAGACTGAATTTGAACCTCAGGTTCCTGTTAGCTGTGGAATACAAAATTCCATCTAAACCTAAAACCTAAAAGGCCTTTGCAGCCTCCAAAGTCGGAGGGTCTCCACCTTCGCGCTTACCATCTCAGCTTCTGCAACCAATGAGTGACGACAGAAGGAAAGAACCTTCTGAGGGTACAGTGCTTGGCCACAGCCGCCCCCGCTCCTCGCGCTCCCGCCCGCGGCCTCCACTCCCCCGTTCTGCGCGGTGTCGCTCAGCTTGACTTTCTTGTCCAGACTCCCAGGGGTCTCCATGGCCGAGAAGCGCGGATGCCCAGCAGCTGAGCGAGCGCCCGGGAGCGGAGGCGGGGCCGAGAGGCCGGAGGCGGGGCCGAGCAGAGAGCAGGGGCGGGGCCGAGAGGCCGGAGGCGGGGCCGAGCAGAGAGCAGGGGCGGGGCCGAGAGGCCGGAGGCGGGGCCGAGCAGAGAGCAGGGGCGGGGCCGAGAGGCCTGTGGTGGGGCCGAGCAGAGAGCAGGGGTGGGGCCGAGAGGCCGGAGGCGGGGCCTAGCAGAGAGGGGGCGTGGCCGAGAGGCCGGAGGTGGGGCCGAGCAGAGAGCAGGGGCAGGGCCGAGAAACCAGAGGCGGGGCTGAGCAGAGAGCAGGGGCGGGGCTGAGAGGCCGGAGGCGGGGCCGAGAAGAGAGCAGGGGCGGGGCCGAGAGGCCGGAGGCGGGGCCGAGCAGAGAGCAAGGGCGGGGCCGAGAGGCCAGAGGCGGGGCCGAGAAGAGAGCAGAGGCGGTGCCGAGAGACCGGAAGTGGGGCCAAGCAGAGAGCAGGGGCGGGGCCGAGAGGCCAGAGGCGGAACTGAGCAGAGAGGGGGCGGGGCCGAAAGGCCGGAGGTGGGACCGAGCAGAGAGCAGGGGCGGGGTTTACTCGCGGAGCTCAGGGGCGGGGCTGACATGCTCCCTGCTGAGTGCTCGCCTCCTCCAGAGCTGGCTTCTCTGTGGCATTGAGGGTGGAAAGAAGCGGGAGGAGCCGGGTCTGAGCCTCGATGTTGAATCACCAGGGGCGACGCCTGAAGCTCCGCCTTGACCCTGAGAAGGGGCGTGGCTGAAGGTTAATGCGGAACCACCCCTCTGGGTCCTGAGCATGCAAGTCATCAGGCTTGGTGGCAAGCACTCTACCCACTGAACCATCTCAACATCCCACATATCTTTCTTAGGGGACTTAACTATTCACTAGTGGTAGATTAAAGCAGTTCTATAGCATTTATATGTATTTATTATATGATTAAGTCAATGACCAGATGGGTGGTGATGAAGCCTAGGATGATTCTTGGAGAACTGTGGGACTTTAGTGCATGAAACCCAGAGAAACTGGATCCCCACAGCACTTCTGTGAGCTGGATACACCTGTGGCAGGTGCTTTTGCTCATCACGTGCTCTGTATTTAAGCTACTCCTGCTCCTGGCCTCACCAACTAACTTTTGTCTTTTGGTGCCATTTCAGTGCTCTACTTTCTGCTTAGAATCCGTATTTACAACACACTAAAGGCTGAGAAGAATAACCATGCCATGACCTGCTTTCCATGCTGTATGGAAATTTACTCTGCTAAACAAATTAGTCTGTCGCTGTTGATTCAGCCTCACTAGAATTCCCAGCACATAGTGAGATGTGGCTGGAAGGTAACAGTGACTACCTCAAGCTCACTCCGGAGCCTTGTGAGTGGCCTGCTTACTATCCGTATTTCCATAGGGAGTCTGCTTTTTCACAGACCCACTCTTAGGCTGTTCAGTGCCACTCAGTGCATTCTAGATCTTCTTTAGACAACACCTCTAACTGCTCCGCATTCCTCCCATAAGCCAGTTCCAAAAGTCTGAGAACAACACAGTCAGCGTATAATCTAAACAGCCGAGCTTCTCAGTGCCAATAGTCTATATTTGCTACTTTCCTATCGTCATGAACAAGAACCTGACAGGAAGCGCTTACAGTGGGAAGGATTGTGTTGCAGTAGCTCATGCTTTGAGGGAAAGTGTGGTGGTGACAGAAGCTGCTTGGGCTGTAGTGATGGGAACTTGGCTGCATTTGTATAATCTTGATAAACAGCGTGGCTTTAAATCTTAAGATGCCCATCCCCAGAGACTGACTTCCTCCAGTTCAGTCCCCGCCTCCTAACAATTCCACAGCTTCTGAAAACAGTGCCACTAGCTGAGGACAAGTCATTAGATATGTGAATCTACGGGGAACAATTTACATTCAAGGCCTAACCAGTTTGTAAATAGTAGGCATTTTTCTATCTATCCTAAATTAAATATAATATTTAAAACAGGGATGAACAATATGCTTATTACATTTGATGTCAATTTCACACCAGACAATGTAACTACACTATAATACTTTGATTTTTCTTTTTCCCATAATGCTGTGTATACTCTTTCTAATTCCACTTACTTTGTCAAAAATGCAAAATGCATAATAAAATTACAGGGCTGTTTTTGAACTTTTAAAATAGTAGTTTCATATGGTTTTAATTTCTAAAATAAACATGGCTTGCTTTATCCATGGGCCAGCCATGCTATTTAACTCTGAAAGGGTCTAGGCATTTTTATTCCTGGCTTGCTCTGTAGGAAGGGACAATCCAAAGTTCTCGGAAAAATTTTGATTTTGGTCCCTCCTGTTTGTGTTTGGGAATAGAAGCACCCTGTACTTTAGTCTGGTGCAGAAAGAGAGGAAACTGTGTGCTTCTGTTGCTGGTGAATGTGGTCTCTTTAGTGCCATGATTTGTTACACTTGCTGATGAAAATGACTAACATATCCAGTTATCTGTGTTCATTGCAGTTATTTATGTGTGCATGTATATTTTTGTGCATGTGTATGTGTAGGTAGAGGTTGACCCTGCATGTTTATCTCGATTACTTCTTGACTTTTTGAACAAAGGCAGGTTTCTCACTCAACCTAGAACTCATTGATTATTGATTTGACCCGACCACTTGGTCATTGAGGCCCAGAGAGCATCCTTTCTCCTCTCCTCATGGCTGGGATTGCAGTCAAGCACTGTAATACCTAACTTCTTATATGGGTGCCTGGGATTTGAACTCCTGTATTCAAGCTGGGCAATAAGCACTTTCTTAACGGAACCAGCCCCCAGCCCTATTTTCTTGGCTTTTGAATAATACTGTAGGCTAACAGGAAGTTCTTCCCAGGTTATGCAACTCTCTACAGTGAAGCTGTGACCTGTTTTGAAAGCTGGAGAGGGAGCAAACAGAGAGAGGTTGAGCTTAAGATCCCTGCCTAATATTTTAGGTTCTTGCCAAAGAAAGAACTCAGAGACAAACAAGGAATTGTGAGGAAGTTTTATCACAGAGTGAAGATGCAATCAGCGATGCTAGGCAGCAGGGAAGTGCGTGAGAAGGGCCGTTTGCAGCCAGATGCTTCCCAGCACCATTTTGGATCATCTACATCAGCTCCCTCTGGTACAAACAGCATGAACCGTGGCTGATAACATCCTTCCTGATGTAGACATCAGGTGCCTCCCATATTGGAGCCCCTTGGCAACAGTGGGATATCAACATCCTCTGGCTTGAATAGCCTAGGATGATTAGAAAACCCCTTTCCCAATGTCTTGGTTAGTGACCTGAGAATACCCTTTTGATGTGGGCAGCAGGTGCTTCCCTTGGCCAGACCTTTGGTAAGAAACAAATCCTGTTTACAACCTAAGGCCAGCTTAAAGCTGGGATTTGGAAAGAATCATGCCACACCTGCAGACAGGAACAGAAGTCAGGCTGTGTAACTAACCCTTATATAAGGTATGTGCTTACACTCCAGAAGCTCCTCCCTTTAGGCAGTCACATGCAAATTGTCTGGGGAACCTCAAATTCTGAGATGTAGTTTAGGAAGTATTTCACCTTGTCATCGTTTTCTCCTCCTGACACTAGCCAACATCCTGTGCCTGCTTGTTGGAGAGATTTCCTGGCATCTGGGCATTCAAACCATCTCCAAAGTCTTTCACTGTGCAATGACACTCACAGACTTGCAGTTGTTTGGATGCCAGCTTTAGTGACCTCCAGCTTGAAGAGCTTTCTTTTTCTCCTTTTGCGATCACTCATCCAGGCAGCTGCTGGGATCTCTTGCTTGCCTGTGCGGCTGTTTTCTCTCCCCATCCTCCAAGGAAGTCCCTCAGTTCCTTTCAGAGTTCGATCTTTAATTCTTTCTTCTATGATACCAGAGACCTGCAAAACGGCTGTATGTCTGCTGCTGGCCAAAGCTGGGGTTCTAAGAGAAGCGGCCCTCACCAGGAAACAGCCATCTATCTCCTGGGCAATCTTAATGACAGGAGGGTTATTTATGAGCTAAGGTGGGGACAGATTGAGGAATTCTGGGAAGAGTCAAGTTTGTCCAGAACAGATGGATCATTTTGGTGGGCATGTTTGTCCCAGCTGGTTTAGGTAGTCTTGATATTCAGTGTTTGAGTGGTCATGTTGTGATTCTGGCCAACCTGCCTCAGTTCTACTCACAGCTGGCTTTATTGCTGCATACTTGCTTGGACTGGGGCAAAGACACAGAGAAAATTTGCCCAATTTCTGAAGATTCTGTTGTTATGAAAAATCCAGGGCCAGGGGAGGAAGCATTCATTCTTCTTCTTCAAGAATTCTTTATGAAAAAGATTGTGAAGACACAAAAACCAGAAGAAAAATGGATCTGAACATTATGCAAAAGTGGTAAAAAAACAGCATTGTACATATATAAGAGAGAAATGCATGCAAATTGCAAATGCAGAGGAGAGCAGAGGACTTGGCCAGGCAAAACTCCAATCCAGAAGAAATGGGGGAGGAAGGAGATGGGGTGGGGGGAAAGATATGGGGGGAAAGCCTGGGAGGACAAGGGGGGAAGACCCCACTTCTTGTTATCACTTGGATGTATAAGTGTTTCTCTGGTGCACCCATACAGAGACCCTCTGCCAAGAGGAAAGGTTTCCTTTGACATTGGAGCAGAGCTGCTAGGAAATTACAAGGGGGAAGTAAACCGTGGAAGCAGTCCATCAAGAGCCTTGGTCACCTGCAGTGTGTGGTCATATTCCAGTAGAACCCGGGTCTCTGGTAAAATGATCCATTTCACTCTGGGTTCCTCAAACATCTGTCACTCTGTAGGGTAAGTGGTGAAAGGTGTAGATGGGCTGTGACTGGGGTCAAATGCTTTTTTCTTATCTCCTGATCATTGACTAGCCAGCCAGCATCCTTCCCAGGGTCCAGACCTGCTGTTGTTATGACTACTGACCTGCTCCACTGGACATAGTGAGCTGTTAGGGAACTGAATGAACACCATGGACTTCCTTTATTAATCTGAGAATCATTCCATAAGTCCTTTAGCCTCTTTTTGTCTTTTACACGTCACTCATGGCTCTGGTTTTGTTTAGTACCTGTAGTGTTTAAAATACATTTGTTTAAAATTTTTATTGTGGTGACATTTGTTTCACTAATTTGTTTCACAGAAAGACATCATCCTGCACAATCCTGGGCTCCATTGCCCCCTCTTTAAATTTTGCTTCCCCAGCAGTGGGGCAGGGAGCCATTGCCAGCATCTGTTATTGTTTTCCTCTGGGTCGCCAGCACCTCAGCTCTAGATAATAAGATTCTCCACCTATTTCTGGTTTATTAACTCCAGATCCTTATGACTGATTTCTGCCTGTGACAGAGGACTTAGCTTACTTCCCCGGCTCCCACATCCCCTTCCTGCCTTCTCCTAGCACAGCAATGTCATGATCGTCACTTCCTTCCTGGCCTTCATGTTTTCACACTGTGCTGCACCCTTTCTCCTGCCACCCACTGGACGTGGCTCCTTTACCTGGCCTCACTGTGAGATGAAGATAAAGTTCATACCTGGCCCGGGTACTAGAACTTCTACATATGTGGCATCAAGGCTGGTGGCATTTTCTCCACATTCCTTTAATTAAGCCAAGTCTCAATTATTTGTCTACAGGTGGATGCTAAGTGGATGCCAAGGCAATAAGCAGCATCTGTGTTATCCTAGCTATGTCAAGTACCCATCTGGGGCCAAGCAGTGAGCTCTGTGTAACTCGCCCTTCTCCTATGTGGCTCTGAGATCCACCAGCTGAACCCTTTAATGGAAAATGTTTCCAAAGCCAAGTTCAAATACTTCTTCATGCATTGTTATTTCAGTTTAGTTTTTATTCAGACCACAATGTCTGCACAGGCACACACCTGTCATCCCAGCACTTCAGAAGTGGAGGCAAGGGGATCAGGAGTTCAAAGTCTGTTGTTGGTTGTTTTAATTTTTCATTTATGGCTCTTTGCTCTTTTGGAGAGCCCACCGAGCTACCAAATAATACTCACTTGGAGGCTTATTGTTACTTATGAATAAGCCTTAACTTGGCTTATTTCTAGCCAGCTCTTCTTAAATTATCCCATAAACTTTTCTCTCTGGGCTTTTTATTTTTTATTTTTTGTTTTTTTGAGACAGGGTTTCTCTGTATTGCTTTGGAAACTGTCCTGGAACTCGCTCTGTAAACCAGGCTGGCTTCAAACTCATAGAGATCCACTTGCCTCTTCCTCCAGAGTGTTGGCATTAAAGGCATGTGTCACCAAAACCCTGTGTTCTCTGGGCTTTTATAATTATCTAATACATCTTTCTTTACTTCTCACTCTGTAGCTTGCTGTGTAGATGGGAGTCTGACATCTGGAATCCTCCTCCCTCTCTAACTCCTAGAACTCTTCCTCCCAGGTTTCTCCTCCTATTTATTCTCTCTGCCTGCCAACCCCACCTATCCTTTCTCCTGTCTTGATATTGGCCATTCAGCTTTTTATTAAACCATCATGTGTTTTAGATATGCAAAGTAGCTAAGCTTCACAGAATTAAACAAATGCAACATAAAAGAATGCAGCACATCTTTGCATCATCAAACAAATGTTCCATAGCATAAACAAATGCTTAAAATAATATTCTGGAACAAAGGTCAGTTTATGCTATATAGTGAGTTTGAGGATGCCATGGACTACATAAGACCCTGCCTCAAATACAGCCTGATGGCAAGATGGTTCAGTAAGGGTGCTTGCCCCCAAGCCTGATGACTTGATTTTAATTCCTAAAGACCCACAAAGTGGAAAGAGGGACTGACTCCTGTGAGTCATCCCTGGCCTTCACTTGTGAACTGTAGCATGCACGTGTGCTCACATGTACGTGCTCACACACACAGACACATATAATAAAATTAAGGAAACAACTGTAACTTATTGGTGATTGGATTTCTCCATGCAGTTCTAGATTCATGTTTTAATTTGTTCCTTTGTTTGCTGGCCACTATTACATTAGCTCCTTCCTTGCCTTAAACCTGTCTGTCTGTCTACCACCTCTCAACCTTCGGTCTTCTATCTAATCCTTGTGTGTCTATCCTCTATCACGGTCTGTCTGTCTGTCTTCTCTCTACCTATCGTCTGAAATTCTGTCTGCCATCTCAGTCTTTCATTGTCTTCTATTGGTTCCTCTCTTTCTTCATGGACGTTAACTGATGTATTTTTCTTCCACCCCTGTAGAGCACCCTTGTTTTTTCCATCCTCCTGATGCTTTCGAGCCTTCTAGATCTAGTCTCTGGAACCCACTTATATCATTTTCTGAAGTGAACAGACAGCAAAACAAACATGAAGGTAAGCTTTTAAACAATGCTTTATGAAATTTTTCTCTCTTCTTGATTCACTGCTGAAGAATTCTGGAAAGAATCTCCCCCTGAGGGTTCCAAAGGCATCAACACAACTGTTTCCTTGTATTCCAGGATTGCTGGAGAGAGACTGATTCTAGTCTTGTGACAAGTCTCTTCTATGTGACATGTTTTTTATTTCTTCTTATTTTTTTCTCTTTGAGACATGATCTCCCAAGGCAACCATGGCTGACCTGGAACTCTCTATGTAGATCAGGCTGGCATAGATCTGCCTGCCTCTGCCTCCCAAGTGATGGAATTAGAGGTGTGTGACACCAAACTCAGCATATGATCTACTTTTAAAGATTCATTTACCTGTGGGGGGCAGAGGGTTTGGAGGTGTGAGTATAGGTGCCAGAAGGGGCCAGAGACATCAGATACTCCTGGAGCTGGAGAATGACAGTTGTCACCTGATATGAGTTCTGGGACATGAACTCCAGTTCTTGAAAGAGCAGTATGCGTGCTCTTAAGAACTGAGCCAGCCTTCCAGCTCCAGCTGGCATAGTTTTACACATGGAAAACTTTCTGGCTCCTTTTGTTATGTTTCACGTGCTAAAATTATAGTGTGGTGGTTCTTGGAATCTCCAGCTCACCAGTACTCTATAACGTCGGCTCCTTATTGGCAAAAAGAGACCTGCAAGAGTGACTAAGTCTCAGATCTTAAGATGGGAGTGCATCCATGCAGTCTTGGAGTCTTCAAAGGGAACAGAAGAAAAGACTTGGTGTCAGAATAGGACATGTAATCACAGTAGCAGAGATATGGAAAATAAGCAAGATAGAAAGGAGCTAGGCTGTTGACTTGGAAACTGGAGGGTGGGGCAACAAGCCAAGAGATGCAAGAGATCCCCAGAATCTGAAATAAAGCAAAAGCCTGGGTAGTGGCTGAGATGAGAAGAAGGCAGAGGCTTTGCTTCCCATGCCTCTGGGGAGACATCAGTCTTTGCCAGTCCTCTGCCCACAGCTGTGGCCCTCACCTCTAAGGTTGTTGGTGCTGCTCCCTACCAGCTGCTGTGTGGACAGCATTTGTCATCCTGCTTATAAATTCCAGAAACATGTGACGTCTTTATTGCTTTTAATGATTGTTATTGCTGGGGGAAGTTGTTATTTTAAGTTATGATATTAATGGGATCCTCATGTTCCATGTAAATTATTCACGTCCCTTAGTCTATTGTCTTGTGGGAAAGCTCCAATGATATACAGTGCTCCACCAGACACCAGGTGATGATGCGTGTGTCAGGAAATCCACAAAGTCCAATATAGCTGTGCCTTGAAGGACAGGGCACACTGCCACAGGCAAAGTGTGAAGCCCTTATCATCAGATACAGAATAATTGTTAGTTCTGTTTAGGGCTGGGTGTAACTCAGTGAGCAGAACATGACCTCAGAAATACTAAGGACCCTGCGTCAAACTCGGAACCAAAGAGAGAAAGGGACACCCACACAGAGTGAATGTGAAGTCTCTATTCAGCTATTTGGAAGCACCCCAGGTACTAGGCTGTACCCTACAGACAGCACAGGATGTTACCCACATTTCCAAAATGATTGGAAAATGACATTAATGAAGCATGGATTTCTCCGTTGTTCATAACAGTGATTATCATTCATTTAATGCCCAGTTAAATATCTGCTCCACACAGTTAAATGACTACTGCCTGGTGCTAAAGGCGCAGTGGTGAGTGAGAGTGAGTCAGATTTCAGGGCCCCCCTCCTGCAATCACACAAACCTCTGGAAAATAGCATCGCTGGTCAGTGCTGTGCAGGAGCCTGGGGAGAGGGGTGCTGGCCTGGACTCAAGGGGAGAAGAATGTACCTGTGTGACTGGACTGAGGAAGAGCCTTATTGTGTATTTTATGTGTGTGCACATACCATTATTGCACAGACAGGCCTGATAGGAGTACTCAGCTTATGGGGGAAGGGCATTGTTATATTTTGTTTTTTTTCTGTGAAATAAAGAACCTGGGTGAATGAATGATCTATTAGGTGCTTTCCATATTTAAAGCTACCTCTTGAAATATATGTGCTCATTAAAAGTCAAATTTTATATATACATATATATATATATATATATATATGTCCATGTACACATATACACATGCACTTTCTGTTCTGAAATGGTTTGTTTGAAAAAAACTTGACAATTATTTAATCATATGTATGAGCATTTCCTTATACACACATGGGAAGAGAGAGGACAGTTAAGCATGTACATATAATATAAAAATAATTTCCCTTTCCACTTAAAATGACTTGACATGAGCAAACACATATTTAATTCTTTCTGGGAGTCATGTTGACTAAAGAAAGGCATTTTGATTAGTTTTGAGGCATGATGTATCCCCAGAGGACTCTGGCTCCTGGGTTTTTTTAAACCTGAAAATCTGTGACATGTTAGGATGACAGTGTTAACCCTTGCTGTCTATGCCAGCAGATAGCTGAGTCTGTTTGTGCATGCTGCTCTGTGGCTGCCCTTGGCCACCACTAAGTCCCAGTATCAGGCGAAAGCCTGGAGATTTGGATGAACGACAAGATGCATGGTCCACTTTCAGAGAGAATGACTCTCACCTTTATTGTGGCGCAGCCTAAATTACAAACTTACAAAAACCCCAGGTGAAAGGGTTCACAACAGGATATTGATGTTAGTAGGGTGAGGTCAGATAAAGAGGAGGTACCCATGGTTATGCTGGAAACAACTCAGAGACCCTGTGGTGTGTGGGTCCCAACATCTCCCCCCTTCTTTATATATAACAAAACAGTTATCAAGGAAGAACTATAAAAATTCAACCATTCTATCTTAGTGTGTTATTATTACTAGCTATATTCGCCTACATCAAAGACTATAGAAAGATAATATATAAACTCTAGAACTGACAGACACACCTTGCTTCCTAGACAGTCACCCAAAGGCTCTTGGTAAAGTTGGGGCATCCATTTTTAGCCTACAGACCACAATGTGTCTGGCAGACTTCTCAGCAAAGCAGGAAATTCTAAACTCTCCACCTGCATTGGCAGTTTGTCTGTCACCTTTTTTCTGTGTCCTGTAGAGTATCTGGCAAACTCTTCCATAAAGCTGGAACCTTTATGACTGTCCAGGATCACCTGGGCCACTGGTGAAGGGGTCCTGCCCCATGAAACCATACCAGTATGGAACGAATCCACAGCTCTTCACCCTCCATGGAATAAAAGCAGAAATTTTTCTCCCACGTAACCTGTACATTAACAACTGTTGCTCTTTCTCCAGCAATGAAATGATTTAAAAACAACACAATAGCATTCTTTTGTTAACAGTCACACATTTACAACCACACTTCATAAACAGCCATGTGTGGCCACACCATACATACATAAAATACATACATATTTTGAACAAAACTCACAAAAGAGGAGATGTGGGGGATGGTCATCCTTACCATAGCTTGGCATCTTTGGAGGATCTTCAGGACTGTCACATCTTTGTCCATTCCTATATGGTCTTTTGTAGGGATTGGGTCTATTCTTTATCTATTTGGACATATGCTCCTTTCTCTTCTGGTGTGACAATGATGTGGATGGCTTGTGATGAGGTCTCGGGGAGAGCGCCTGCAAGTGCAGGGATATGTAATTGGCATTGCCAGTACTCTTTTTTGGAGCTGGGTTGTTAGTGCCACTGGGTACAGTGGATGAAGACATTGGGTTCTGCACAGGGACACAGTTCTCCTTATTGTCTCAAGATTCTGTATTGAACATGGAACAGCAGTACTGGGAGGACCTCGGGTTAAAGGTGTGGTTGATCGTGGACCATGACTTGGTGACAAATGACTTGAAAGGGCGCTCATTGATGACAGTGTTGTTACTCAGGTCAAGGGGTACTGACTTTGCTATTCAGCCAGGCTTGAGGTGGAGATTGAACGGGGGTGGCTGGATCTCACTTCCTCGGCTGGCAAAGTGACGGGGCATTGTGCTCATGGTGATGCCAGAACCTGAGTTTACGGGCATATAATTGAAATCAGAGCTGGCACTGTCTGATTGACCTATGATAGTCTTTTCTAGAGATTTAGCAGACCAGCAGGCAGTTTCTTCACCTCGTGTTAGATACTTGTAGTCAATGACTGGAGGTCTTTGTTGAGGGTTGCCCCCAAAGGTGTCTTGGGGTGTGGTGGGGCAACTAAGGCTGAGTCCACGTGGAGGTCTCCAAATTCCCCACACAGGGTGTTTCTGGGTGCCTTGAACGTGGACACAGCCTCACTGTCTGTCGCAGACCCTGCTCCGGGAGGGGCTGACTGGAGCTGCTGAATTCAGCTGGAGAAGAGCAGAGATTATGACTGACTAAAGAAAGGTTTCTCAGGGTGTCAGTGCACTCTTTAGTTTGACTGAAGTCGCAGATCTGACAGATGCTCTGGACCCACCTATTCCTGTCAACAACTGTGTCAGCCACCAGGTAAATGGTGTGCTCATTGATAATGACATCAAACATAAACCTCTTTTGGAGCTCTTGTTTGTTGAAGGTCAGGGCTACATCCAACTGCGTACAGAAGTTTAGGTTGATGAACCCCAGGAGTTTCTTGCAGTGTTCATTCTTACAGTATTCTAGAACATCTGGTCACCACACATCTCACCGCTCCGTAGGATGAACCAGCATTTCTTCCAAGCATAGTGCCCCAACTTTTTCTGAGGAACTGATTTCTCCAGCCAGCCTGTGCACACCACACAAGTTTCATCTGACTGGAGCCCACAGCAGGCTCCAGTGGACAAGGGCACAGGCTTCTGGGTCACCTGCCTGCTGGTGGGTAGTTCATGGAGGAGGGATTCCTCAGAGGCAGATTTCCCGGATTTCTTTAATAATTTTCTTAGCATTATTGCTTAATCCAAAGTTAAAATGAAATCTTACCAGTACCTTGTCTCTTTAAACTTTCTCTGTGTGATTGACTGTGATCTCTATTCCAATCCAACTCTCTTAGGAGTTGAGGTACCTATTTTCCAGTACCTTTTGCAATCCACCATCACAACTCCTTACTTGCTTGCCAGCATTCTAAGGGTGATCTCTCAGGGTCCCCTTTCGTTCCTGTTATCAGTGGGACCTCAATTTGTGGCTGCTCTTGGCCACCACTAAGTCCAAGTGTTGGGCAACAGCCTTGAGATTTGGATGAACCACAAGATGCCTGGTTCTGTTTCTGAGAGAATGTTCCTCACTTATATTGTGTAGCAGCCTTGTATACAAACTTCCAAAATCCCAGGTCAAGGTTTCACATCATGATCCTAGTGGGGCAAGGTTAGGAAAACAGGAGGTACCTGTGGTTATACTGGAAAACCACTCTTAGAGACCTATGGGGGCTGGGTCCCAACACTCAACAGTCTAACTACACTTATGAAGGATGATAAACTCTAGGACATGCTAAAAGTCAATCAATGAAAGCCCAAAAATCTGTGATTCCAATCTTAGGTCTCAATGCAGCTGTAATTACTAATTAAATCACTCAAAGTCTAGATGAAACAGAGCAGAGATGGAAAAGCTTCACTACTCCAGGTCACACAATGCTCACAGCTGGTAAGAGAATTAGTGTGGAATCAACTGCATGCACCAAACCCTGGGAAGACAGTCTCAGGTCTTTAGTCTCTTCCACAGGCATTGCTAGTTGAAGTCCAAAACCCAGGGAATACTGGCACTTAGAGAAAAGAGGTTTCCACTGTCATTTTAAAATAAGTATTTAAGATAAAAGCTGAAAGTTTACATGAACAGAAAAAAAATAGGATTAGGTAATGCTAAAACAAATGCTAATAATTTAGTATAATGTACAAAAATTACAACTTTTACTTGAGTATGCCTTAAGAAAAAAGTACAAATTGTATTTACATCAATTATGCACTTTGACTTTCACTTCTTTTTCTTCTTTATACCATCTTTGCTCATCTTTTCTTTATGTTTTTGAATTTCTCGGACTAATGTATAGAAGGCATCATCAACGCCCAGATTACATTACAATGCATTTTTTAATCTTCACCCTGCCAGGAGTCTTTTCTTCTTTGCTGATTTTTTTCAATCTGTACTGTCGGATCTCTCTCACCAATGTATAAAAAGCATCCTCCACTCTCTGTCTTGTCTTTGCTGAGGTTTCAATAAACGGAATCCCATAACTTCCTGCTAAGTCCTGAGCCTGTTTTGTGTCTACTGTTCTAGAAGGCAAATCACATTTATTCCCTACTAGGACCATAGGCACATCTTCAGAGTCTTTTACTCTTTTAATTTGTTCTCTATAATGGTGAATAACTTCAAATGATTTAGTATTATTCATGGCAAATACACAAAGAAAGCCCTCCCCAGTCCTCATGTACTGGTCCCTCATTGCACTGTACTCCTCTTGACCTGCTGTGTCGAGAATGTCCAAATGACAGATTTCTTTATCAATTACTACTTGTTTCCTGTAGGAGTCCTCTATTGTAGGATCATATTCATCCACAAAGAGATTCTGAATTAGCTGTATCGTCAAGGCACTCTTGCCTACGCCATCAGCTCCAAGTACCACAAGTTTATACTCAGTCATTTTCAGCAGGCCTCTACCGGCTGCGTGCCACACCTCAGGTTTCTTGCTGGCTCTCTCCAGGTACGAAATGGCACGGCAGCCAGACTCTGGGCAAGCCGCCGCCTTCCTCCTCCCCCTCCACTGCCGCCTCAGCTGCAGAATCGCAACAGTATTAATTTTTAAACTACGTCTGATCCAATTAATATCACCCAGAAACCTCTAAAAACCATTTAAAGTTTGAAGGGTGTCCAGCCGAAGACTAATCTTTTGAGGGTGCACCCCATTTGCCACAACCAAGCATTTCTTAGGTTTGGCTCCCTCACTGACCTTATTTCCCTGCATAGCAGAAGCAATAACTTGTCCCATAATGTGGTGTCTATCTATATCTCTACAAATGCGAATGTAATCATTGAGTCTTTTTGCCTTATGAGGTGGTAAAGCCTCTTTACAACACTTGCTGGCATTTTTAAAAGCTAGTTGTCTAACTATAGACATGGCATTATCACTATCCCCAAATATACTCCCTGAAAGCAGCTGCTGAGTTCTGTGCATATACAGCTGGATCATAAAGAATTTGCTGAACTAGGTCTGCATTGGCTCCCGTACCAGTAAGCACTTCTGAGTTCTTTTCAGGGAAACCGACAGCCATGTTGCGCTGTACCATTTGGTTACATAGCTGTTGGAATTCACCTATCCAAATCAAATAACCTCCCCTGGACAGCACAGCTGGACATAATTGTTGCCAGTCACTGGGCATGCAATTCAAGGCCACAAAGAATTAAAAAATGGTCAGAGTAATTAAAGAGGCATGAGGCCTGTAAGATATAACTGCCTCTTTCAGGTGTTTAATATCCTTATAATTAAGAGGGGAATGCTTGCTCTGATTCTGGCCATGGGGAACAACTATCTCTATGATTGGGAACATCACTGGGCCACTCTGCTTTTCAGGAAAGGCCAAAGGAAAACAGAGAGCTCTAGAATTTCGAGCAGGAGGATGAGACTCAAGGGAACATTGTTTTAGCTTATGTTTTAATTTAACAAACCTTTCCAGTTCTTCACTTTCCTTAGTCTAATC